>NC_091161.1:17516688-17551688 GCF_040958095.1 Procambarus clarkii | reverse complement strand
TATATATATTTATATATATATATATATATATATATATATATATATATATATATATATATATATATTATATATATATATATACATACATATATATCTATATATATATGTATATATATATATATATAATTAGGAAGTACTGTCTCCACTCGATCATCCGGACTATATGGGAAGGACCCCCAGCCGGATTATCACATTTTTCGGATAATGGTACTTTTTCACCTACGAGTCCAAAAGTGACCATTTCCAACTATTTTTATACTACAAACAACATAATTTGAATTGCCTTGCCACATACAATTATTAAATATTCAACTAGAAACCTCAACTTACCTTGTTGGTGTTCGTCTTCTTGATTGATGCCACACATCTTGAAGTTAAAAATTCTTAACAATTTACGTAACCTATACTAACACAACACTAAAATTAACACTTAAAATTACTGTACAGTTCATTAAGCTAAGTTAGTTTTGACTGCCAGCTGCTGAAGCCTCACTGGTTGAGGGCATTTGGGTTGCCTGTGAGGCCTCACTTGTTGAAGGTGCTTGCTTGCACCTCACTTGTTGAAGCGCTTGCATGCCCTCACTTGTTGAAGGCGCTTGGCTTGCCTGTGACGCCTCACTTGTTAAAGGCGCTTGCTTGCGCCTCACTTGTTGAAAGCGCTTGGCTTGCCTGTGGCGCGTCACTTGTTGAAAGCGCTTGGTTTGCCTATAATGCCTCACTTGTTGAAGGAGCTTGGCTTGCCTGTCGCGCCTCACTTGTTGAAGGCGCTTGGCTGCCTGTGACGCCTCACTGTTTGAACAACACGTAACTTGTCTTTAATTGCTAGGACAATCTTCTTCCTCTTAACACTTCCAGAACGATTGATGCTGCTAGCAGACATATTCTTGGCCAAAAATGTTCGAAATTACTATGAAAATAAAGAAAGTTATTTAAAAAAATATTTCACTAATGGCGCAGCACTGTGTATAACACGAGGGACGGACGCACATGGGTTGACCAGTGTTGGACAGGTCCACTTGGGGCAACCATAGCGTTACGTAGGCCGCCAGGAGGAAAAAAATTCACAATATTTTTGAAGGAAACTTCAGCCTGTGCACAATGCTTTTATTAAACTTATTTATTTGTTATTACATAATTACTAGTAGTTATTTTATTTGTTTTTGGCTATGATTAATTGTTCTAAAATTAATGGTAATTCCTGTACCCAGGTAGTCCCTCCTGACGCACCCCTCCCACCCTCCCAACACCACCCACCCACCCCACCCCCACCTACACCATGCGCCTCGAGTCTCGGGCAGACGGGATTAATACCGTATAGCCCGCCTCATGTTTTCATATACGGACAAAGGCACGATTATCCGGGGGACTGACCGGATAGTGTAATTTCTGCAGAAAACCTGCTTTAATCCGGTCCCTGTGGCTATTTTGGCCGGATATTGTGATAACTTTATCCGTTCACGATTTTGGCCGTATAAGGGCGTTTTTCGGATGTTCGAATCCCGGATAATCGCGGGGTTACAGTAATGTTTATTTGGGTAAGTTGTCAGCTTATATGAACTAATAGCTAGTGTGGCTTGTATATGGGGTACATCCGGTGTCTTACCCTCGACGGTACCCTCCTTACCCTTATCCGCGGCGGTACCTTTATGGTCAGGAAGCCACGGATATTTACAATGGGGCTCGGTCAGTCAATATGATTCCTTTGACATCACTAAACTGTAACTCTTATGTATTCTGTTCTCGTATTGACAATTTGAATGACATCAAGAATATTTTGAATATCTTCTGACATAGATGGTGCTGTAGTTGATTGTTGTTCATGACTTGTCCAATGGGTCGAGACTGGTCTCATTAGCATCTCTCAGATTAGTGGGAAGAAATTCTTGCTGCAAGAATGTGTGTTCTCAGAGCTAATTAGGGTAACTAAAATACTTATTTCCTAAATAAATACTTTAATTGTAAATATTTGAAAATATATGGTATGTTTCAGAATTTCTGACGATATAAAACATATTGTGGTTTATAATTAAGTTCTTAATAGTGATCCTATCCTGCTTAATAATTTACATAATATCTACTTCTGTTTTGTGTATTAAAATGACTACTTTTTATGTTAATTTCTTTCTGTAAATGATGATGATGATGATAAAGTTCAGTAAATGTAAGTAAGAACATAAGAATGAAGGTAACTGCAAAAGACTTATTGGCCCATACGAGGCAGCTCCTCGTATGGAGCTGCCTTTGATAAGTAATTACCAAAGAAGGCACCAAGCCGGGAAGGCTGTGTAGCACAATCAAATAAGTCAACTGCTCCTGAAGAGGACGGTATTACTTACAGTTTACTGAGATTAGTCTCACAAGTACCAGGTAATCCACTTTTAGTGTTGTACAGAATGAGTTTAAGTGAAGGAGTATTACCTGATGATTGGACAGTGTCATTGTTCCCATCCCCAAAGCACACTCAGATAATTATAGACCCATATCTCTAACATAATTTTGTCTATTAGCACAGTTTTCGGCATGAGTGCATTTTGGTTCTACAAGGTAGCCAACTCCATCAAAATATTAAATATGTACCCAACTCAATTAACGATTAATCAACCAATTACTCCATGGGATAACTTGGATCTAGCAGTTGATTTTGAAAATGCACCCTAGAAAGATAATGTACACTCTACATTATTAAAAAAGTTAACACTGTGAAGCATCACTGAAAGTACTCAGAGTATGGGTAACGATGTGTATCAGTGCTATACCGACGGTTCTGTAGAAGAAGGTGGACGATGTACCGGATGCGCATGTAATATATTTGAACAATCTTCTCTCGTACATACATGAATGAAGCGCGTCAATGATTGGGCAAGTACAACTCAAACCGAACTTGCAGGCATATACCTTGCCACTGAATTTTTAAAACACAAAGGCAGTGGACTTATATACTGTGATTCGCAGAGTGCACTCCTGGTATTGAACGCACATAGTAGTGACACCCAGAAAATAGTCAGTGATATTCGAATGAATATTTTAGCTGCCAAAGAAAAGAGATTTGAAATTAAATTCCTATGGATACCATCACATGTTGGCATCTCAAGGCATGACACTGTTGATATGCTTGCAAAGACAGCCTGTAGAAAACCAGTGGTAAAAATTTATATGGGTGTTTCATTAGCAGTGACAAAGAGAATACTTAAGCAAACATCTAATGAAAATCTCACCGACCTAACAAAATTCACAAAGGCCTGAAAGTTGTAGCATTAAATATTATGATAGATATCGTGCGGAGACATTCACATACAGGATTAATGGAACAAGAACCCAGCAATGTGATGTCATAGTGGCCATAATACGCTTGGGATATAGACGTATCTGGCAGCTTTCTCAAAACCCAAATGTCGAGTACACAATGTGTCAACTTTGTGAAAGAGAAAATATGCACTCCCTTGAACATTATATTGTAGAATGTCCCATACTGACTGACTTTCGCCCTCCTGGGCTAAGGTATGCTGAACTGTGTAATTACTATTTGAGTACTGGAACACTTGATGATATATTGAACTTGTACCCTAGATTGACCATGTAACGTATCAATTATACAATGAATGTATGTGATGTAACTCTATAACCTGAGCTTGTGAAAGCACCTTAATCACCTTCAGTGATTAAGTGCTTAATTGCACACTAGTTTCTCTATCAGTTATCTCACCTTGTCAGAGTAAAAAGAGACAAATATATGTGTATGTATGTGTGTATATATGTATGTATATATATGTTTATGTACGCATACAGCTGTGTGTGTATATGTATGTGTATAAAGTATATGTGGAAGCTGGTCAGAATTCAATTTCACCTTTGTAAATGCACGTTAATGACACTATGTAAAAGACACATCGAACACTTTATGTAGGGCATACGTAAATCTGTGTATTTATGTATTTACGTATGTAGCTTAGCCTAGCATTTTAAAAACACTACAATCACCTTCTGTGGTTGATTGTTCAATAAATCCCTGAACTATATGTTTAACAAATCTCTAACCCTATCAATGGAGTTAGTTTAGTTCTTATATTATGCACCCTATACCCATCTTGTGGGCGGTAGTGGAAAGGGTTAGAGTCCATGGCGGACTGAAGAAAATGTATATATGCTAGTTAGCATTGTTAATGTGCGGCCACGTCTGTGGTAGAAAAAATTACAAAAAATCAAATAAAGGTATTATTGAAACTTTATAGGAAAACATTAAATCCTAAATATATCTTTAATATTATACTTGAAATATTGTATACTTTGCTCTCTCCATCGTACTTCTGCACCTGCTGGCAAGTGGTTCGGTGCAGTGTGCAGGTGATGTTCATTACTGGGTGAGCTGGCAGGTGGTGCTCACCTGCCAGCTCACCCAACGAAAATTTGGTTTTTAATACACTTACACATTTATTGGGTCTTTCCTTCACCTTCATTCAAGCACTAGGGTATTACAGTGTTTTAATTATAATATTTATTAACGTTATTATTTTTAATTTTTATTATTATTAGTATTATTATTAACAGGAGAGGAGTGTGTGTGTGTGTGGGGGGGGGGGTATAATGGTACACATGTCCACATCCCAATGCCCGCCCTTCCAGGACTGGGGGTGCGGGGGTGTACAATAAACTATACCCACCTCCGGCGGCAGCTTGTCGAAGGCGGAAGTGTAGCCTAGACAATTTGTCATGATAATTAGTGATGACTCTTATTTTGATTATGGGTCCGTAATCCAGTTAAGCTTTTATTCTTAATTTGTATTACAATGCTGGTAAAATACACTTCTTGATGAGTATGGAGTACAAATGAACTCATTGTGTACCCAAGTTCAAGTTCAAGTATGTTTATTGAGATAAGCAATAAATACATCTCAAAGGGATAGAGTAGCTTAGGCTATTTCACCCCCCCTCTAATTCAAGTCCCTCAAGGGGCGCACAAATACTGTGACTACAAATAGACAAATAACATTACAAGAATCCAAACAAGAATTGTGTACCCTATACTCACAGGATGAATATAGGGTACACAATAAACTACCACTCACATCATGGGTATGGGTTGCACAAGAAACTATCGCGCAGAGGATGAATATGGAGAGCAAAGTAAACAAAGATTCACACGATGAGAAAGGGCTGCGCAATGTCCTATGACTCACAGAATGAGTATTAGCTGCACAATAAATTACGGGTCACAGGATGAGTATGGGTTGCACAAACTACTGGTAACAAGATGAGTATGGGGTGCACAATAAATTACCGCACAGAGGATGAGTATAGGGTGCACAAACTGGTTGGGTAAATGGAAATGGTTGGGTACATTTCCTTTCACCTAATGCGACTATTCATGTGTCCGGACACCGGCGATTGTGTGGTATTGGCTATTTATTTAACCATAACTTTGCATTCATTTAATAATTATATTAAGATATGTTTTCCTTGAAATGTAGTTACATTATCGTCTACATTGCTTTATTCTGACATAAAGATCTATGGCGTTACTTTGCATATATGCAAAGTAATTATAAAATTGATTGGCTTGTGTGGAGGCCTTCACACTCCCTGAGCGAGCCATCAAGTAACTATAAAAAGGCATATATCTTAACTTTCAATTCAGTTACATTTATGCCAAAGTATTAACATGCAGCTTATATTTATGTCTTTATGATGACAGAAAACTTCGTTTATTACAATATCTAGATTAAATTAACATTGATCTTCGGAAGGTCATAGTTCCCATATCGGTAAGGAGAGCGTCGGCCATGAAGCCATGTTTAAAGTATGAATATTTTTCCTCTCTAATAAGGTATAATCTCTGTGATTGATTCACAAAAACTATTTTATATCTGCCTTTCTGATAACATATACAAATATAATCTTTATTTGTGAATATTTGTTAATTAAGCAATATATCAGAGGGCGTGTAGGGTTCGGTGTTCAATGAACGAAAAGGACTGGATCACTGTGTACAGGAGGCTGATATGGCAGCAAACACTCTACTGGCGACCATATATCTTGGATAAGTCGCTCCACACAATTGTCGCTTGGACCGTCGACTTCCTATGGCGTCACCGCTGACATATTTACGTCTAATTTCGTTATGAAATTAGATTATTTCAGAGTAAAAATAGGTTTGATCATGTTCTACGTGTAGCACCAACATTTTAGTAAGTAAATATACCATATTTCTTCATTACTTACGTAATGCTAGGAGGATTTGGGTACTTTTGGGTCGATTTGGGTAATTCTATGGACCGCACCACCACTGCTCCTCACCTCTCAATACACCACCACTGCTCCTCACCTCTCAATACACCACCACTGCCCCTCACCTCTCAATACACCACCACTGCTCCTCACCTCTCAATACACCACCACTGCCCCTCACCTCTCAATACACCACCACTGCTCCTCACCTCTCAATACACCACCACTGCCCCTCACCTCTCAATACACCACCACTGCTCCTCACCTCTCAATACACCACCACTGCTCCTTACCTCTTTATACACCAGCACCAGAATCTAATAATATAATAAAATATAAGTGTTTACTTACGATATTTGCATGATTGCATGAAGCGTTTGTCCTCTCGCTGACTGCGCGGGCCACGGACCACAAAATGGCCGCTCTGTTGATGTGGATGTTCCGAACCATAATGGAAACTGACCCAAGTATAGGATGGGTTAGCCCAAGTATCGCGTTTTCAAAAGGGTCGCCCGTGTTGGAAAAGACGAACGCTGAAAGAATATTGTTCAAAACATCTTGATAACTGATTAAACCAAAATTATTTATTAGTCAGAAGAAAGACAGAAACGCGATCTATATGTAAAACCTCTACCAGACAAATATTTTAAGTAAAACCGAAGATATTTGTAGTTGTATAAAAGTGACAATTTTCATCGCTCGTCGAGCTCGAAAACCACAGCATTCATCTCAGAACCATGCCTATTTCACGCAGATTCCTTAATAAACGTAAAAGTTTTATATGTCACAAACAAGACAGATATATAAGCTTCGTTCTAAATACCTTACCATGCGCATATTTAAATTTAAAGCGAAGATACGTGTACCTTTATAATAGCCGAGCTCCGACTCCGGACAGATCGATCGACGGAGCAACTCTCTCTCAGAACAATGTTTATTTCACGTGAATTCGTTAATAAACATATATGTTTTATATGTCTCAAGAAAGGCAGACATATAAGCATCACTTTAAACACCTTACCATACACATATTTAAAGTTCTAATGAAGATACATGTATTTTAAAAATTACGGAGCTCCGACCCCGTACAGACTGAACGACAGAGCAACTCTCTCAGATCAATGTTTATTTCACGTAAATTCCAGATCTCCAGTATCATCTATTGATACTGGTGATGGCTCAAAAGGGCCACCACTTACGAGCTACTCATGCCCGTGCCACCTTTTGGGTGGCTTCATGTTCATCTTAACACATTCACTCGGGAGACATCTCCTGTCACGCAGGGTGCAGTCGCACCTCCACAATCTCCAGTATCATCTATTGATACTGGTAATGGCTCAAAAGGGCCACCTCTTACGGGCTATTCATGCCCGTGTCACCTATTGGGTGGCTTAATCTTCATCAATCAATCAATCTTCCTCCACGGGAGGCATCTCCCGTCACGCAGGGTGCAGTCGCACCTCCACAGATCTCCAGTATCATCTCTTGATACTGGTAATGGCTCAAAAGGGCCACCACTTACGGGCTATTCATGCCCGTGCCACCTTTTGGGTGGCTTAATCTCCATCAATCAATCAATCAATCTTCCTCATCACAATCGACTTGAGAATGGTCCAGGACGGACCAAAACGTCGTTATCCCTCCGGGGACTGGTCAAGTCGTATACTGCAATTTCGGATACCGGGCTAGAAACAACTTCGTTCACTGAGAACTTTTGTACATACAAACCATTCCGTTCGTATATGCGCTGGTTTGTGTTCGCTGTTGTTCTCGTCTGAATAAATACATGGAACTTGTTCATATAATTAGCGCTTCCATTATTAGAATTATTTATCTATTATTAGAATAACAAGGTGCAAACCATACCCCCTTACAGTTGAAATCTATTTATTTATATACAAGAAGGTACATTGGGTTGCGAGAGTACATAACATATATTAAGAGGTACATTGTAGCAAGATTTGAGATTAAAGGATTTAAGACTAACACGTTTAGAAACAAGGCGCCCCTGAAGGAGGCTATTATTTGATATGCACCCCATACTCAACCAGTAAGTAGTGGAGCAAAACATAGATTACATGATCATAAAGTCTTAATCAGACCAATTCAATTCAATTTCTTTCTTTATTATGCACCCCATACCCATCCCGTGGGCGGTGGTGTAAAGGATTACAGAGGCACATAATCGGTTCAGGAACTGAACCCTCTAGTTCGTTTAGCTAAGCAAATAACAATTATTAATATTATATATACATGTACACACTCTCATATATACATGTACATATATATATACGTATACATATATACATACACATACATGAGCGAACAAGCCTGAATGGTCCCCAGGACAATATGCAACTGAAAACTCACACCCCAGAAGTGACTCGAACCCATACTCCCAGAAGCAACGCAACTGGTATGTACAAGACGCCTTAATCCACTTGACCATCACGACCGGACATAATGAGGTGATAGCCTAAGCTATTTGAACCACCCCACCGCCGGCACTCGGATAGTAATCTTGGGCATAGCATTTTACCAAATCACCTCATTCTTTCGGGCACACGTGAGGAACACAAATGCGAACAAGCCTGAATGGTCCCCAGGACAATATGCAACTGAAAACTCACACCCCAGAAGTGACTCGAACCCATACTCCCAGAAGCAACGCAACTGGTATGTACAAGACGCCTTAATCCACTTGACCATCACGACCGGACAAAATGAGGTGATAGCCGAGGCTATTTGAACCACCCCACCGCCGGCACTCGGATAGTAATCTTGGGCATAGCATTTTACCAAATCACCTCATTCTTTGGGGCACACGTGAGGAACACAAATGCGAACAAGCCTGAATGGTCCCCAGGACAATATGCAACTGAAAACTCACACCCCAGAAGTGACTCGAACCCATACTCCCAGAAGCAACGCAACTGGTATGTACAAGACGCCTTAATCCACTTGACCATCACGACCGGACATAATGAGGTGATAGCCTAAGCTATTTGAACCACCCCACCGCCGGCACTCGGATAGTAATCTTGGGCATAGCATTTTACCAAATCACCTCATTCTTTGGGGCACACGTGAGGAACACAAATGCGAACAAGCCTGAATGGTCCCCAGGACAATATGCAACTGAAAACTCACACCCCAGAAGTGACTCGAACCCATACTCCCAGAAGCAACGCAACTGGTATGTACAAGACGCCTTAATCCACTTGACCATCACGACCGGACATAATGAGGTGATAGCCTAAGCTATTTGAACCACCCCACCGCCGGCACTCGGATAGTAATCTTGGGCATAGCATTTTACCAAATCACCTCATTCTTTGGGGCACACGTGAGGAACACAAATGCGAACAAGCCTGAATGGTCCCCAGGACAATATGCAACTGAAAACTCACACCCCAGAAGTGACTCGAACCCATACTCCCAGAAGCAACGCAACTGGTATGTACAAGACGCCTTAATCCACTTGACCATCACGACCGGACATAATGAGGTGATAGCCTAAGCTATTTGAACCACCCCACCGCCGGCACTCGGATAGTAATCTTGGGCATAGCATTTTACCAAATCACCTCATTCTTTGGGGCACACGTGAGGAACACAAATGCGAACAAGCCTGAATGGTCCCCAGGACAATATGCAACTGAAAACTCACACCCCAGAAGTGACTCGAACCCATACTCCCAGAAGCAACGCAACTGGTATGTACAAGACGCCTTAATCCACTTGACCATCACGACCGGACATAATGAGGTGATAGCCTAAGCTATTTGAACCACCCCACCGCCGGCACTCGGATAGTAATCTTGGGCATAGCATTTTACCAAATCACCTCATTCTTTGGGGCACACGTGAGGAACACAAATGCGAACAAGCCTGAATGGTCCCCAGGACAATATGCAACTGAAAACTCACACCCCAGAAGTGACTCGAACCCATACTCCCAGAAGCAACGCAACTGGTATGTACAAGACGCCTTAATCCACTTGACCATCACGACCGGACATAATGAGGTGATAGCCTAAGCTATTTGAACCACCCCACCGCCGGCACTCGGATAGTAATCTTGGGCATAGCATTTTACCAAATCACATCATTCTTTGGGGCACACGTGAGGAACACAAATGCGAACAAGCCTGAATGGTCCCCAGGACAATATGCAACTGAAAACTCACACCCCAGAAGTGACTCAAACCCATACTCCCAGAAGCAACGCAACTGGTATGTACAAGACGCCTTAATCCACTTGACCATCACGACCGGACATAATGAGGTGATAGCCTAAGCTTTTATTTTATTTATTTATTTATTTATGCATATACAAGAATGTACATAAGGAATGTGAGGATACAATTATGGTAATTACAGTCTTGTAAAGCCACTAGCACGCGCAGCGTTTCGGGCAGGTCCTTAATCTAAGAAAATTTTAAGGAGGTAAATACTTGCAAAATTTATAGACAAAAAAATGATAACAGATTACATGGAATGAAAAAAAAAAAAGATGAGAGAAAATTATAGGTACAGTATATTAAAGCACATAGGTAGCTATGATTGATTGCAATGACAGCTTAAAATGGTGGTTGACAACAAATTGGTAGGCACAATACAGCAGAAACAATATAAGATTGATTGCAATGACAGCTTGAATGGTAGTTGACAAAAATTGGTAGTCACAATACAGCATATGGCAAGCACATAAAAGAAGACAGCAATGAACACAATGATAAGGTTGTTTGATATTACATAAAAATTAGGAGATTGGGTACCACTAGGTACAGAGCAAATTTAAAGCTCAGTGTAGGAAACTAAATAGATGAAGTTAGGTACTTTTTGGTTTTGCTTTTAAATAAGGCAAAAGTTTTACAGTTTTTCAATTCACTAGGGAGTGAGTTCCATAGACTAGGTCCCTTAATTTGCATAGAGTGTTTACACAGATTAAGTTTGACCCTGGGGATATCAAAGAGATATTTATTTCTGGTGTGGTGATAATGGGTCCTATTACATCTGTCCAGGGAGAGTTTCAGAGCATGGTTTGCATTTAAGAACAGGGTTTTGTAAATATAGTTGACACAAGAGAATGTGTGGAGGGAGTTAATATTTAGCAAGTTTAGAGATTTAAACAAGGGAGCTGAGTGTTGTCTGAAAGCAGAGTTAGTTATTATTCTGATAGCAGATTTTTGCTGTGTGATGATGGGCTTAAGGTGGTTTGCAGTGGTAGACCCCCATGCACAGATACCATAATTAAGATAGGGGTAGATTAGTGCATAATATAGTGAGAGGAGAGCAGAGTTAGGAACATAATATCTGATTTTGGAGAGTATACCAACTGTCTTAGAGACTTTCTTAGTTATGTGTTGAATGTGGGTGCTGAAGTTGAGTCTCTTGTCTAGGAATAGGCCAAGAAACTTGCCATCATTTTTATTACTGATGTTAATGTTGTCTATCTGTAGCTGAATTGCATTTGATGATTTGCTTCCAAATAAGATGTAGTAAGTCTTTTCGATGTTTAATGTTAGTTTGTTCGTTGACATCCATAAGTGGACTTTTTTTAATTCATTATTCACAACATTATTTAGTGTATGTGGGTTGAGGTTTGAGTAGATAAGGGTAGTATCGTCAGCAAACAATATAGGTTTGAGAATATTAGAGACATTAGGCAGATCGTTTATATATATAAGAAATAGAAGAGGTCCTAAGATGCTGCCCTGTGGCACTCCAACGGTAATTGGTAGAGTGGAAGAAGTTGTATCATTGATGGTTACATATTGGTGTCTGTCACTAAGATAGGATCGGATGTAGTCAAGGGCAAGGCCTCGGATTCCATAATGCTGGAGTTTAAATAAGAGGTAGTTGTGATTAACAGTATCAAAGGCTTTTCTTAGGTCAATGAAGAGTCCAATCGGAAACTCATTTTTGTCAAGGGCTGAGTAGATAATGTCAAGGAGACTAATGATTGCATCATTGGTACTCTTTTGGGACCGGAAGCCAAACTGGCAGGGGCTGAGTATGTCGAATTTTACGAGGTAGGAATAGAGCTGTTTGTAAATAATTTTTTCAAATATTTTTGATAGAATGGGTAGATTTGATATTGGTCTATAATTGTTTATGTCCGCCGGATTGCCTCCTTTATGGACTGGCGTTACTCTTGCTTTTTTGAGGATATCAGGGAAGGTGTGACACTCTATAGATTTGTTGAACAGTAGTGCTATGGGTGGGGCAAGGGCATGGGAGGCTCTCTTGTACACAATGGACGGAATTTCACTGGTGTTCCCTGCCTTGGTTTTTAGAGAGTGTATGATGGACACAACATCTGCCGGGCTGATTGGTGAAAGGAGAAGAGAGTTTGGATAGCTGCCTGAGAGATATGTGTTAATATGTGTCTGAGTCTGTGGGATTTTACTGGCAAGATTAGCACCAACCGATGAAAAGAAACTATTAAATTCATTTGCCATTTCTAAATCAGTTGACGGTATATCCCCATCCTTGTAGAGTTTTATTTGGTTATGTGAGTGTTGTTTAGTTCCTAGGATACTAGAGATAGTTTTCCAAGTGTTTTTCATGTTGCCTTTTGCTTCATTGAATCTATTCACATAATATGCAAGTTTTGCCTTTCTTATGATACTGGTAAGCATTGATGAGTACCTTTTAGCTACTTCCTTTGAAACTAGGCCAATCCTAACTTTCTTTTCATATTCATGTTTCTTGTTGATTGAGTTGAGAATGCCATTTGTGAGCCATGGATTGTTTAATCTTTTGTCAGTTACTTGCTTTGTAAGAAGGGGACAATGAAGGTTGTAGAGGCTTAGAGTTTTGGAGAGGAAGAGGTTAGCTAATGAATTTATATCATGGGTATTATTGAATTCAGAATCCCAGTTAATATTGTGAAGTGCCTCTGTAAGATTGTCTAAAGCTGATTCACTGTGTAGCCTAAATGAAAATTTCTTGCTTTTTGGTGGTGTTATGTCCATGTTCGCTATGAGAAAGGTAGGATAGTGGTCAGTTGTTCTGTCGTAGATTATACCAGATACAAGGGGAGCTGTTATGTTTGTCCATATGTGGTCCAAGGTAGTGGCTGATGTTTGAGTGACTCGGGTAGGTTTGGTGATAGTGGGGATTAGCATACAGGAGTTCATGCTGTTAAGGAAATAGTCAACTTGAGAGCAGTTTTGTTGACCCAGGTCAATATTAAAGTCTCCTCCCAGAATGATGTGGTTTTTGTTGAGATTGTTGTTTATAATAAGATTCCTTAGGTTATCTGAGAAAGAAGCTATGTTAGTATTAGGAAATCTATAGATGGCTCCAATAGTCAAAGAGGATTTAAGGGATTTAATTGTAAACTGAGCAAAAGTATATTCACAGTAGTCATCTCTGTCACTAATAACACTGTTGCAGATAAATGTATCTCGGTAATATATAGCTGTGCCACCACCTTTTTTATTAGGCCTACAGTTATGAATGGCTTTATAACCAGCTAAGTTGTAGAGTTGGGTATAGTCTTTATTTAGCCAAGTTTCTGTTAAAATAATGAACGATAGGTTAGTACCTAGTGCTGTGAGTAGTGCATTTAAATCGTCAAAATGTTTACCAAGTGATCTAACATTTTGGTTATAAACTGATAGATAGGTGCTATTTTGGAGTTTGTTTTTAGCCTGGTGTGCTGTGAAATACTTACAATAATGATGATCAATGTGCTGGTTGGTATAGATATGAGACAGAAGATTTTGATCAGGATCAATATCAGTGTGCATAGAGATGCAGAGGGATCACGATACAAGATACACGATAAAGCAAAACACAAGAATAAGAGCAGATACAATAAAATAGTAACAATTTAGAAGTAAAATAAAGATCCAATAGATAGCCAGGGAGGACACAGAAGTTACATAAAATAAAACACAAAAAATCAGTAGAGACTGACAATATAAATGTAAAATAAAAAATAATAAGAAAAATAATAATCATAAAAAAATGATCTTGAAGATAATTAACTTAGTAATGGTTAATTAACAGGGTAATAAAAAGCCCTAGGTTTAGTGACAAGGGGATTAACTAAGAACAAATAATTAAGAGTATAAAACAGGCAAAGATGACAAACAAAAAATAAAGTAAAAATTAAAATAAAAATAAAAATAAACACCTTTGGAAAGGAAAGGCAGAGCTTAAGTACACTTTGGTTGTATGTGAGACTACAAATTATGTTCTGGTTATTCAGCTGATATCCCACAGTCATCCAGGAAAGAAGTGAGGTGTGCTTCAGTGGTTATGACATAAGTTTTTCCAGAGTCAGTCTTCCTAGCTATTATTTTACCATCGCGCACAAAACAATGTTTAATAGCAGTGGATCTATTGCGAATTCCACGTAGTTTAAATAAGAGATTTTGTCTGAATCTGGTAAGACATTCGTTCACATAAACCTTGGATTTCCTAGCGACTGCAGCAGTGATAAGGTCTGACTTGCGGGAGCAGCTATCCAACTTCACGCGTATCCTTCTGTTGTTTGCACCAGATGATTTGGTACCCACTCTATAAGCTGACTTAATGTCTCTTGCTTCGATTGAATAATTCAACTTAGTACGCAATTCCTGGATCACGATGGCAGTACAGTCTTCTCTGTCAGTTTCATGGGGAAAATCCTGTGATGAGATGATGACAGAATCAAGGAGCTTAAGTTGGTCTGATTCGTCTTGGGTTGCAGTTTGTTGCTGTTGTAGGGAGTTAAAGTGGTTCTCTAACTTTTGTAACATCTCTTCTTGCTTCTTAGAGGTTTCTGCTGGTTTAAAGTTAGTAACCGAGATCCGAAGAGAGCTTAATTCATGTTCGAGGTGGCCGACTCTGGCAGACAGATCTTGGTTAGCCTTGTGCATTGCCAAAGCATCACTCTGAAGCTTCATTATCAGGTCCGACTGCTCTCGGATTATAGACTTTTGGTCATCATGTATTTGAGTCAATAATCTGAGCCATGGATTATCAGCGGGACGCTTAAAGTCAGTACATGGGGAGGCAGCTCGTTTAAGTTGCTCCATATGGTTACATAACTGTTGTAAGGCTCGAGTCAGTGACGACGCTTCAATCAGCTGAGAAGGTTTGTTATTGTTGACGCAGGGAGGGTCGGTACTCCCCCCGGTAGCCCCTAAGGGGGAGACAGCCGCATTATTCCTATTATAAGCTATAAGCTATAAGCATTATAAGCTATTTGAACCACCCCACCGCCGGCACTCGGATAGTAATCTTGGGCATAGCATTTTACCAAATCACCTCATTCTTTGGGGCACACGTGAGGAACACAAATGCGAACAAGCCTGAATGGTCCCCAGGACAATATGCAACTGAAAACTCACACCCCAGAAGTGACTCGAACCCATACTCCCAGAAGCAACGCAACTGGTATGTACAAGACGCCTTAATCCACTTGACCATCACGACCGGACATAATGAGGTGATAGCCTAAGCTATTTGAACCACCCCACCGCCGGCACTCGGATAGTAATCTTGGGCATAGCATTTTACCAAATCACCTCATTCTTTGGGGCACACGTGAGGAACACAAATGCGAACAAGCCTGAATGGTCCCCAGGACAATATGCAACTGAAAACTCACACCCCAGAAGTGACTCGAACCCATACTCCCAGAAGCAACGCAACTGGTATGTACAAGACGCCTTAATCCACTTGACCATCACGACCGGACATAATGAGGTGATAGCCTAAGCTATTTGAACCACCCCACCGCCGGCACTCGGATAGTAATCTTGGGCATAGCATTTTACCAAATCACCTCATTCTTTGGGGCACACGTGAGGAACACAAATGCGAACAAGCCTGAATGGTCCCCAGGACAATATGCAACTGAAAACTCACACCCCAGAAGTGACTCGAACCCATACTCCCAGAAGCAACGCAACTGGTATGTACAAGACGCCTTAATCCACTTGACCATCACGACCGGACATAATGAGGTGATAGCCTAAGCTATTTGAACCACCCCACCGCCGGCACTCGGATAGTAATCTTGGGCATAGCATTTTACCAAATCACATCATTCTTTGGGGCACACGTGAGGAACACAAATGCGAACAAGCCTGAATGGTCCCCAGGACAATATGCAACTGAAAACTCACACCCCAGAAGTGACTCAAACCCATACTCCCAGAAGCAACGCAACTGGTATGTACAAGACGCCTTAATCCACTTGACCATCACGACCGGACATAATGAGGTGATAGCCTAAGCTTTTATTTTATTTATTTATTTATTTATGCATATACAAGAATGTACATAAGGAATGTGAGGATACAATTATGGTAATTACAGTCTTGTAAAGCCACTAGCACGCGCAGCGTTTCGGGCAGGTCCTTAATCTAAGAAAATTTTAAGGAGGTAAATACTTGCAAAATTTATAGACAAAAAAATGATAACAGATTACATGGAATGAAAAAAAAAAAAGATGAGAGAAAATTATAGGTACAGTATATTAAAGCACATAGGTAGCTATGATTGATTGCAATGACAGCTTAAAATGGTGGTTGACAACAAATTGGTAGGCACAATACAGCAGAAACAATATAAGATTGATTGCAATGACAGCTTGAATGGTAGTTGACAAAAATTGGTAGTCACAATACAGCATATGGCAAGCACATAAAAGAAGACAGCAATGAACACAATGATAAGGTTGTTTGATATTACATAAAAATTAGGAGATTGGGTACCACTAGGTACAGAGCAAATTTAAAGCTCAGTGTAGGAAACTAAATAGATGAAGTTAGGTACTTTTTGGTTTTGCTTTTAAATAAGGCAAAAGTTTTACAGTTTTTCAATTCACTAGGGAGTGAGTTCCATAGACTAGGTCCCTTAATTTGCATAGAGTGTTTACACAGATTAAGTTTGACCCTGGGGATATCAAAGAGATATTTATTTCTGGTGTGGTGATAATGGGTCCTATTACATCTGTCCAGGGAGAGTTTCAGAGCATGGTTTGCATTTAAGAACAGGGTTTTGTAAATATAGTTGACACAAGAGAATGTGTGGAGGGAGTTAATATTTAGCAAGTTTAGAGATTTAAACAAGGGAGCTGAGTGTTGTCTGAAAGCAGAGTTAGTTATTATTCTGATAGCAGATTTTTGCTGTGTGATGATGGGCTTAAGGTGGTTTGCAGTGGTAGACCCCCATGCACAGATACCATAATTAAGATAGGGGTAGATTAGTGCATAATATAGTGAGAGGAGAGCAGAGTTAGGAACATAATATCTGATTTTGGAGAGTATACCAACTGTCTTAGAGACTTTCTTAGTTATGTGTTGAATGTGGGTGCTGAAGTTGAGTCTCTTGTCTAGGAATAGGCCAAGAAACTTGCCATCATTTTTATTACTGATGTTAATGTTGTCTATCTGTAGCTGAATTGCATTTGATGATTTGCTTCCAAATAAGATGTAGTAAGTCTTTTCGATGTTTAATGTTAGTTTGTTCGTTGACATCCATAAGTGGACTTTTTTTAATTCATTATTCACAACATTATTTAGTGTATGTGGGTTGAGGTTTGAGTAGATAAGGGTAGTATCGTCAGCAAACAATATAGGTTTGAGAATATTAGAGACATTAGGCAGATCGTTTATATATATAAGAAATAGAAGAGGTCCTAAGATGCTGCCCTGTGGCACTCCAACGGTAATTGGTAGAGTGGAAGAAGTTGTATCATTGATGGTTACATATTGGTGTCTGTCACTAAGATAGGATCGGATGTAGTCAAGGGCAAGGCCTCGGATTCCATAATGCTGGAGTTTAAATAAGAGGTAGTTGTGATTAACAGTATCAAAGGCTTTTCTTAGGTCAATGAAGAGTCCAATCGGAAACTCATTTTTGTCAAGGGCTGAGTAGATAATGTCAAGGAGACTAATGATTGCATCATTGGTACTCTTTTGGGACCGGAAGCCAAACTGGCAGGGGCTGAGTATGTCGAATTTTACGAGGTAGGAATAGAGCTGTTTGTAAATAATTTTTTCAAATATTTTTGATAGAATGGGTAGATTTGATATTGGTCTATAATTGTTTATGTCCGCCGGATTGCCTCCTTTATGGACTGGCGTTACTCTTGCTTTTTTGAGGATATCAGGGAAGGTGTGACACTCTATAGATTTGTTGAACAGTAGTGCTATGGGTGGGGCAAGGGCATGGGAGGCTCTCTTGTACACAATGGACGGAATTTCACTGGTGTTCCCTGCCTTGGTTTTTAGAGAGTGTATGATGGACACAACATCTGCCGGGCTGATTGGTGAAAGGAGAAGAGAGTTTGGATAGCTGCCTGAGAGATATGTGTTAATATGTGTCTGAGTCTGTGGGATTTTACTGGCAAGATTAGCACCAACCGATGAAAAGAAACTATTAAATTCATTTGCCATTTCTAAATCAGTTGACGGTATATCCCCATCCTTGTAGAGTTTTATTTGGTTATGTGAGTGTTGTTTAGTTCCTAGGATACTAGAGATAGTTTTCCAAGTGTTTTTCATGTTGCCTTTTGCTTCATTGAATCTATTCACATAATATGCAAGTTTTGCCTTTCTTATGATACTGGTAAGCATTGATGAGTACCTTTTAGCTACTTCCTTTGAAACTAGGCCAATCCTAACTTTCTTTTCATATTCATGTTTCTTGTTGATTGAGTTGAGAATGCCATTTGTGAGCCATGGATTGTTTAATCTTTTGTCAGTTACTTGCTTTGTAAGAAGGGGACAATGAAGGTTGTAGAGGCTTAGAGTTTTGGAGAGGAAGAGGTTAGCTAATGAATTTATATCATGGGTATTATTGAATTCAGAATCCCAGTTAATATTGTGAAGTGCCTCTGTAAGATTGTCTAAAGCTGATTCACTGTGTAGCCTAAATGAAAATTTCTTGCTTTTTGGTGGTGTTATGTCCATGTTCGCTATGAGAAAGGTAGGATAGTGGTCAGTTGTTCTGTCGTAGATTATACCAGATACAAGGGGAGCTGTTATGTTTGTCCATATGTGGTCCAAGGTAGTGGCTGATGTTTGAGTGACTCGGGTAGGTTTGGTGATAGTGGGGATTAGCATACAGGAGTTCATGCTGTTAAGGAAATAGTCAACTTGAGAGCAGTTTTGTTGACCCAGGTCAATATTAAAGTCTCCTCCCAGAATGATGTGGTTTTTGTTGAGATTGTTGTTTATAATAAGATTCCTTAGGTTATCTGAGAAAGAAGCTATGTTAGTATTAGGAAATCTATAGATGGCTCCAATAGTCAAAGAGGATTTAAGGGATTTAATTGTAAACTGAGCAAAAGTATATTCACAGTAGTCATCTCTGTCACTAATAACACTGTTGCAGATAAATGTATCTCGGTAATATATAGCTGTGCCACCACCTTTTTTATTAGGCCTACAGTTATGAATGGCTTTATAACCAGCTAAGTTGTAGAGTTGGGTATAGTCTTTATTTAGCCAAGTTTCTGTTAAAATAATGAACGATAGGTTAGTACCTAGTGCTGTGAGTAGTGCATTTAAATCGTCAAAATGTTTACCAAGTGATCTAACATTTTGGTTATAAACTGATAGATAGGTGCTATTTTGGAGTTTGTTTTTAGCCTGGTGTGCTGTGAAATACTTACAATAATGATGATCAATGTGCTGGTTGGTATAGATATGAGACAGAAGATTTTGATCAGGATCAATATCAGTGTGCATAGAGATGCAGAGGGATCACGATACAAGATACACGATAAAGCAAAACACAAGAATAAGAGCAGATACAATAAAATAGTAACAATTTAGAAGTAAAATAAAGATCCAATAGATAGCCAGGGAGGACACAGAAGTTACATAAAATAAAACACAAAAAATCAGTAGAGACTGACAATATAAATGTAAAATAAAAAATAATAAGAAAAATAATAATCATAAAAAAATGATCTTGAAGATAATTAACTTAGTAATGGTTAATTAACAGGGTAATAAAAAGCCCTAGGTTTAGTGACAAGGGGATTAACTAAGAACAAATAATTAAGAGTATAAAACAGGCAAAGATGACAAACAAAAAATAAAGTAAAAATTAAAATAAAAATAAAAATAAACACCTTTGGAAAGGAAAGGCAGAGCTTAAGTACACTTTGGTTGTATGTGAGACTACAAATTATGTTCTGGTTATTCAGCTGATATCCCACAGTCATCCAGGAAAGAAGTGAGGTGTGCTTCAGTGGTTATGACATAAGTTTTTCCAGAGTCAGTCTTCCTAGCTATTATTTTACCATCGCGCACAAAACAATGTTTAATAGCAGTGGATCTATTGCGAATTCCACGTAGTTTAAATAAGAGATTTTGTCTGAATCTGGTAAGACATTCGTTCACATAAACCTTGGATTTCCTAGCGACTGCAGCAGTGATAAGGTCTGACTTGCGGGAGCAGCTATCCAACTTCACGCGTATCCTTCTGTTGTTTGCACCAGATGATTTGGTACCCACTCTATAAGCTGACTTAATGTCTCTTGCTTCGATTGAATAATTCAACTTAGTACGCAATTCCTGGATCACGATGGCAGTACAGTCTTCTCTGTCAGTTTCATGGGGAAAATCCTGTGATGAGATGATGACAGAATCAAGGAGCTTAAGTTGGTCTGATTCGTCTTGGGTTGCAGTTTGTTGCTGTTGTAGGGAGTTAAAGTGGTTCTCTAACTTTTGTAACATCTCTTCTTGCTTCTTAGAGGTTTCTGCTGGTTTAAAGTTAGTAACCGAGATCCGAAGAGAGCTTAATTCATGTTCGAGGTGGCCGACTCTGGCAGACAGATCTTGGTTAGCCTTGTGCATTGCCAAAGCATCACTCTGAAGCTTCATTATCAGGTCCGACTGCTCTCGGATTATAGACTTTTGGTCATCATGTATTTGAGTCAATAATCTGAGCCATGGATTATCAGCGGGACGCTTAAAGTCAGTACATGGGGAGGCAGCTCGTTTAAGTTGCTCCATATGGTTACATAACTGTTGTAAGGCTCGAGTCAGTGACGACGCTTCAATCAGCTGAGAAGGTTTGTTATTGTTGACGCAGGGAGGGTCGGTACTCCCCCCGGTAGCCCCTAAGGGGGAGACAGCCGCATTATTCCTATTATAAGCTATAAGCTATAAGCATTATAAGCTATTTGAACCACCCCACCGCCGGCACTCGGATAGTAATCTTGGGCATAGCATTTTACCAAATCACCTCATTCTTTGGGGCACACGTGAGGAACACAAATGCGAACAAGCCTGAATGGTCCCCAGGACAATATGCAACTGAAAACTCACACCCCAGAAGTGACTCGAACCCATACTCCCAGAAGCAACGCAACTGGTATGTACAAGACGCCTTAATCCACTTGACCATCACGACCGGACATAATGAGGTGATAGCCTAAGCTATTTGAACCACCCCACCGCCGGCACTCGGATAGTAATCTTGGGCATAGCATTTTACCAAATCACCTCATTCTTTGGGGCACACGTGAGGAACACAAATGCGAACAAGCCTGAATGGTCCCCAGGACAATATGCAACTGAAAACTCACACCCCAGAAGTGACTCTCACGTGTGCCCCAAAGAATGAGGTGATTTGGTAAAATGCTATGCCCAAGATTACTATCCGAGTGCCGGCGGTGGGGTGGTTCAAATAGCTTAGGCTATCACCTCATTATGTCCGGTCGTGATGGTCAAGTGGATTAAGGCGTCTTGTACATACCAGTTGCGTTGCTTCTGGGAGTATGGGTTCGAGTCACTTCTGGGGTGTGAGTTTTCAGATACACATACATATCTAATCACCTACACAAATACACACATAATCTTTGTGTCACAAGTGATCAACAAGAGGCTCACAACAGTCACTATACAAGGCACTTTACATCTATGGTGAGTCACACAGTTACTAGTCTTGCTGCACACCCACCCAACTGGGCGGCAGCTTTACAGTCATGTGCTCCACACCCACCCAACTGGGCGGCAGCTTTACAGTCATGTGCATGCATTACCTACAGTAAGCAAATTTTGGATATTTCGCTAAGATTTCGAGCAGCACATCATTATGAATGAAGTACTTACACATATCTTGAACACTATTGATGGTGTTATCTCTAAATTCCGCGATTTTTTCACATTCCATTATATAATGACGCAAAGTACGCGAATAGTTCTGCTGACAGAGTTTACATTTAGTCAAATCTACATCAGCAGATGCTACAAACTCCCAGAGGTACTTGTAGCCGAGCCTAAGCCTAGCAGTGGTAACATCTAGAAGTCTGCTAACATTATTGGATGACCCATAGACGTGCGGTTCTTCCTGCATAATAGAATGATGATAGATGGAGTAACTGGTGTGAATTTCACTTTGCCTCAAGTCTCCGAAATTTAGTTGATGTTCCTGGGATATTGCTGCCCTCAGGCTGCTCAAAGGCAGTCCAAGTTTGTAATCAATTCCCTCTTTACGAGCAAAAGTCTTGGGCAACTCATCAGTTCTCAGTGGCTATTTTTACATTATCATTTACAACTAACTTAAGTTAAATAACAACCAGTAAACAGACTGCTGTTTTTTAATTCTAATTCAGGCACTTCCTGGGATAAAACGCGAACATTCCTTGAGGTGCTTATCTGTTTTTCCTCGTAACGGTCCCAAAGCTTCCACAAATGTTCCTGTTTCTCTTTATTGCTCTTGCGGCGACTGGACTTTAGCTTTTGATCAGAAACCAGTTGGGATTGCAAGGTTGCCAGGGACGCCTCACGGTATAGTAAGGGGATTAATATATATAAAGCCAAGTTGTCCCTCACTGCCCTTTGATTCAGACGCTGATGCCATCCTTCTACGTCATTGTTGGTCCTCACCAGTCATCTAAATGCACACCAGTTCCCCAATTCTCACACACTGTTGCACAGCCACGTATTTTTTTATGTAATGAGTTAATTGTGTCGTTAAGGGTGGACTGCTAGCCGACTTTTCTAATTCAGCAAACGCCTTACAATTATGTAGTACATACGTACCACATAAGTACGTGTGTGTTACACATGTACACACACACACACACACACACCTTGTCAAGCACAAGACGAAGCTTGAAAAAGTTTGGTGGTATGCCAATAGGCTAGTCCCAGGACTAAGAGGCATGAGTTACGAGGACAGGCTGCGAGAAATGCACCTCATGACACTGGAAGACAGAAGAGTAAGGGGAAAGAGTAAAGGATCACTACCTACAAAATTCTCAGAGCAATTGATAGGGTACATAAAGATAAACTGTTTAACACGAGTGGTAGGCGAACAAGGGGACACAGGTGGAAACTTAGTACCCAAATGAGCCTTACCTTGAGGTTACCTTGAGGTGCTTCCGGGGCTTAGCGTCCCCGCGGCCCGGTCGTCGACCAGGCCTCCTGGTTGCCGGACTGATCAACCAGGTTGTTGGACGCGGCTGCTCGCAGCCTGACGTACGAGTCACAGCCTGGTTGATCAGGTATCCTTTGGAGGTGCTTATCCAGTTCTCTCTTGAACACTGTGAGGGGTCGGCCAGTTATGCCCCTTATGTGTAGTGGAAGCATGTTGAACAGTCTCGGACCTCTGATGTTGATAGAGTTCTCTCTCAGAGTACCAGTTGCACCTCTGTTTTTCAACGGGGGTATTCTGCACATCCTGCCGTGTCTTTTGGTCTCATGTGATGTTATTTCTGTGTGCAGGTTTGGGACCAGCCCCTCTAATATTTTCCACGTGTAAATTATTATGTACCTCTCCCGCCTGCGCTCAAGGGAGTACAGTTTTAGGCTCTTTAGTCGGTCCCAATAGTTTAGATGTTTTACTGAGTGGATTATAACCGCTGCATTACGTAGGAATGCGGAGGAATTTCTGATGGAGGAGAAGACAGTTGCACAGCGCGATCCGCAGCGCAGCGTGCGGAGCGCCGCGGGAGGCCTATATAAGAAGAGAGGAGGGGGACATGCGTTTTACGGGCTATTCATGCCCGTGCCACCTTTTGGGTGGCTTAATCTTCATCAATCAATCGACATGCGTTCTTTCTTGCTACAGCCTCGCCCCGCTTCACAAGTCAAAGAAAAATTTTTTGCTACAAACGCTACAAACACGCTTCACTTCGCAAGAAAAAGGAATAACTTGGGACTCTTGTGTTCTTGGGACTTCAAGAAGCCATGAAAACTACGATTGTACCACGATCACAGCCCCACCCTGATTGAGTTTATCTCAGGGGGCCCTTCAACCTCACAAGCTGAAAAGCTAGGGTCGGTCTACAGTACTCAACTTTCTCCAAGGTAATGTGTTATCTTATGTTCTAAATGTAAAAGCTAGGTTCCTCCCAAGTGTCGGTGTGTGCCCAGCGCTGTTTCCCACGCGGCCTGCAGCCGCTCTAGCCAGGCCAGTTAGGTCATGCCTAGGCAGAACATGTTATGCAGCCAACAGTCCTATTGTCCGCTGATTACGACGAAATTCTTATACAGCCTTGCCCGCGCCGCTAAACTTGCCAGAATTATTGTCTGCCGGTTAAGCCCGAGAATTTTTATTCAGTATCCTCGATGCTGGTTTGCCGGAAATATTGTCCGCCGGTTAAGCCCGGAACCTTTTTACGCAGCTTAACACGCTGCTGGATTGCTAGACATATTGTCCGCTGTTTAAGACGGAATTCTTATGCAGCCTCCATCGCTGATGGATTGCCAGAATTATTATCTGTCGGTTAAGCCAGGAATTTTTATGCAGCTCACCACGCTGCTGGATTGCCAGACCTATTGTCTGACGGTGAAGGCCGGAAATTTTATGCAGCTCACCACGCTGCTGGATTGACAGACCTATTGTCTGACGGTGAAGCCCGGAAATTTTATGCAGCTCACCACGCTGCTGGATTGACAGACGATTGTCCGACGATTAATACGGAATTCTTATATACCATTGCCCTAGCCGCTAGCTTGCCAGACTTACAGTCTGCCGGTTAAGCCGGGGAATTTTATCTATTCAGTATCCGCCCTCGAGTTGGATTGGCCAGAAATATTGTCTACGGGTTAGGCATAAAAATTTTAATGCAGCCTCCTTCGCCGCCGGATTTTTTTAGATTCTGGCCTGCCGGATAAGCCCGGAATTATTATACAGCCGCCCTAGCTGCCACCCTCGCTATCGGATTGCCAGACCTATGTCTGCAGGTTGAGCCCGGAATTATTATGCAGCCGCCTTCGCAATTGGATTGCCAGACCTATGTCTGCCGGTTGAGCCCGGAATTATTATGCAGCCGCCTTCGCTATTGGATTGCCAGACCTATGTCTGCCGGTTGAGCCCGGAATTATTATGCAGCCGCCTTCGCTATTGGATTGCCAGACCTATGTCTGCCGGTTGAGCCCGGAATTATTATGATTGCCAGACCTATGTCTGCCGGTTGAGCCCGGAATTATTATGATTGCCAGACCTATGTCTGCCGGTTGAGCCTGGAATTATTATGATTGCCAGACCTATGTCTGCCGGTTGAGCCCGGAATTATTATGATTGCCAGACCTATGTCTGCCGGTTGAGCCCGGAATTATTATGATTGCCAGAACTATGTCTGCCGGTTGAGCCCGGAATTATTATGATTGCCAGACCTATGTCTGCCGGTTAAGCCCGGAATTATTATGATTGCCAGACCTATGCCTGCCGGTTAAGCCCGGAATTATTATGATTGCCAGACCTATGTCTGCCGGTTGAGCCCGGAATTATTATGCAGCCGCCTTCGCTATTGGATTGCCAGACCTAATGTCAGCCGGTTAAGCCCGGAATTGTTATGATTGCCAGACCTATGTCTGCCGGTTAAGCCAGGAATTATTATGATTGCCAGACCTATGTCTGCCGGTTGAGCCCGGAATTATTATGCAGCTGCCTTCGCTATTGAAAGCCTCCAGATCTTTAGCCCCTGCTATTGCTTTGCTCTTCAACAAGTCACTTGAACTCCAAACCTTTCCAGATATTCTAAAAAAAGCGAGAGTAACGCCTGTCCACAAATGTGGTGATCTCACAGATGTTAACAACTACAGACCTATATCAATCCTGCCAAACTTGTCAAAAAATTTTGAAAAACTAATCTATAAGCAGCTTTACTCATATCTAGCCAAACTCAATATACTTAGCCCTTGCCAATATGGCTTCAGGCCCAAAAAAAGCACTAACGATGCACTTATTAGTATGCTTAACTCGATTCATACAGCTCTTGATAAAAATGAGTTCCCTGTTGGGTTATTTGTGGACCTGCGTAAAGCTTTCGATACTGTCAACCACCAAAACCTTCTTCTTAAATTACATCATTATGGTGTCAGAGGACACTCCCTACAATACCTCAAATCCTACCTTACTGACAGGCTCCAATGTGTTTCTGTGAATAATACAATTTCTCCCACCCTACCCATGAACATTGGTGTTCCCCAGGGCAGCATACTTGGCCCTCTCCTCTTTCTCATCTACATTAATGACCTTCCAAATGCCTCCCAACACCTCAAACCAATCCTATTTGCTGACGACACAACCTTCATTTACTCCAGTCCTGATCCCCTTGCTCTAAATGCCACAGTAAATACTGAGCTAAATAAAGTCCATCTGTGGCTAACTGCCAACAAACTCACCCTTAACATTGACAAAACTTTCTATATTCTGTTTGGCAATAAATCCTCTAATCAAATAAATCTCAAAATAAACAATACCCAAATTTGCAACAAATTAGATGGCAAATTCCTTGGCATTCTCATTGACCACAAGCTGAATTTCCAGGGACACATTCTAAACATATCAAAAAAAGTTTCAAACACTGTAGGCATTCTTTCTAAGATCAGATATTATGTACCACGCCCTGCCCTGGTGACTCTCTATTACTCCCTTATCTATCCATATCTCAACTATGGTATTTGTGCTTGGGGCTCTACTACCCAAAATCACTTACGTCCTCTAATTACTCAACACAAAGCTGCTATTAGGACAATATCCAATTCTGGCCCCAGACATCACTCGGTTCCCCTATTCAAATCCCTGAATATGTTAGACATTAAGTCACTGCACATTCTCTCATGTGTACTATACATATACAAAACGCTAAATTGTAATGCCAATCCTGATCTCAAAAGCTTCATAGAAGGTTGTAACAGAACCCATGAGCACCACACCAGAAATAAATACAGTTTTGATATTCCTAGAGTACGACTTAATCAAACCAGAAATGCTCTACAAATCAAGGGGCCCAGGATGTGGAATGACCTTCCCAACCATGTTAAAGACAGTACCTCTCTCAACCAGTTTAAGGTAAAAACGAAGCTATACCTAATAAATTCCCTGTAACCTACCTTACCTCTCTATTGTCAACCCATGTATGTTTTTTTTGTTTTTTTTTTGTTTTACAAATCAACGCTGTTTTAATGTAATTTTCTGTAATAATTTGTAATTGTATTTGTGCTGTTTTTTCAACAATGTTCCCCCCTCTTTTACCTCTAATTTTATTTGTACTCAACGCATTTTTTTCTTTTTACCCATTAGTTTTAAGCTTTAGTCAGTAGTGTTTTTTCCTGCCCGAAACGCTTTGCGTAATAGTGGCTTTAGGCATTGTATGTTCTAGCTCTTATCTATAAAGCCAACAAACTTTGTAAAATCTCTTTATGTATGTACCTTTGCCTAAATAAAAATTATTATTATTATTATTATTATTATTGGATTGCCAGACCTATGTCTGCCGGTTGAGCCCGGAATTATTATGATTGCCAGTCCTATGTCTGCCGGTTGAGCCCGGAATTATTATGCAGCCGCCCTCACTATTGGATTGCCAGACCTAATGTCTGCCGGTTAAGCCCGGAATTGTTATGATTGCCAGACCTATGTCTGCCGGTTGAGCCCGGAATTATTATGCAGCCGCCCTCACTATTGGATTGCCAGACCTAATATGTCTGCCGGTTAAGCCCGGAATTATTATGCGGCCGCCTCGCTGCTGGATTGCCAGATCTATTGTCTGACGTTTAAGCCCAAAAATTATCTTATGAAGCCTCACTGGCTGCTGGTTTGCCTTGGCCGTGGATTGTCCCAGGACGCTGGCTGTACCAGTTTGACCGCTGGTGTAGCAGGCAGCCCCACCAACAACGACTTCAGAAGCTGGAGATCATTGCAATGGACTCGGTAATAAAAATTTTATAATTTGCTGCACCGAAAATCTCACGGGACAGACGCAAGGACCCTATTTCAACACACCAGAAATGAATATCTCCTTTTACATTCCCCCCAAAAAATTGTTTTATTCAACAGGTGACGACCCTCCGACTGCTGCCGTTCCAGCTGATCTGCAATCAGCAAATTCACGAGGCTGATAAACGAACCACGCATTCGGAGAGTAACTTACTATGGAAACCGCTGTATTGGACCTTATATTTCTTATATTTATTATCATCCTTATATTTATGGAGTCAGTGCCGCACAGACACATGCATGTCACAGTCATGATTTAACTCCCTTCGGACGAGATTAAGCATTTAATCTCCCGCATTAAGATTATAAGCTGAGGTTTTACACATTAAGTGGTTATTCTTTAATCCAATCTTATACTTATCTTACGCTTAACGCTTCTTAATTAAAACTTTAATCGCAATAGGTAAACCAATTTATTTGTCGGCCTGCATACGGAGGACAACCTATGATGGACTTCATGTAATCGACTCAGTTAATTTTAGACTGTAATGGACGCAGTTCTTTGCGGGCTGTTCGGGACTCAGTTACCACAATTTTAATTTGTTGTGTGTGTCTCTCCGGAGACAAGCGGGTCTCAGTTATGGTTAAAGAACCGTTTTTCCTTATATTCATTTTATCGGGTACTTTTACGTTGATATGTATTTTATTTGGGTCATATAGTTATTATATTGATTACTTCGGAGTATTCTCTTTGTATTATTATGTTGGATTATATTTGAATATAATTAATACCTGCGCACGATCGTTCAAGCCAATCAAATCCCTTCGGGGCAGGATATTGCAGTCTTTCCTTTTGAATTAATGTTAATATTAAGGTTTTACTCTTCAATATAAGTTTTACAGTGGATGGGGTTTTTTTCGTGCGGTATTCATTTAGACAACTGGTAACTTAAGTTACTCCCTTCCCCTGACCTTGGGTGCAGGGACGCGTGGGCATTTTAAGCCACGTTCCCGTTGGTTTACAGCTACGATTAAGTATTAATTTTCCCCTTTCAGCTTTCAAGCCTAAATCTTTCAGATTAAACGGACTATCCCCACTTAATCTTAAAAAATTACACTTTACACACTTATTACTTACTCGAGATACATAATTATAGACCTTAATTTACTAAGGCTTAGGGTCATTCGTTATTAGCTCTTCTATTAATTGTACATGGATTTCTTTATTATTCCTGTTACCTCGGAGGTACTTAGGTACTATGTTCTGTATTACTTCGGCTACTCCTTTGTTGGTGACTGTTACGACCCTGGGTTCTCCAGTGGAAACCAGAGGTCAAAATTGAGCTATTAAACTTCCTGGTAGCACAGTTGGGCATCTAGAATGTCAATTGTTTGTATCTTCCCTGCCAGACGTAAGACTATTATTGTTTCTCAAAGAGCATTTAAAGACTGAGCTGGGGGTTGATTATTAAATAATAACATAGGCACCAACTTTGCTTACTAATACTTTCTAATCATTCATAAAGTAACAATACGTTGCATAGGGGAAGATCTTTAATGTGCTTAGCTGCACGATCAATTAGGCTCCTCCCGGCACCACAACATGAGGGAGGCAGCTGGTGGCTAGCTCGGTCTTCTCTGGCTGGTGTGGTGCGGTATAGACCTACTCTGTGGCTGCTCCCCTACTCTCCTTCCTTCTCCTCTTACTTATTTCCCTTACCTGAAGTTCCTGTATCCTTAAGCTAAGTACAGGGCATTAGTGAGTGTGCCTACTCTGGTAGTAACGATTGGTGAGACCTGGGGATAGTATTTTGCCAGTGTTTGGGTACCCCTAAGTGTTGTGTTTTGTATTAGGGTCCCACGTGGTTTCACTACCCTAAGCTGCATCCAGCTTCAGTGCTTATCCAGTAGTACTTTACCCTAGCTTGTTATTAGTGTAAACCTTGTATCCTGCCTACGTGGACCAAGGCTTTTAACGTAAGATAGTGTGGTAAAGTTATTATTATTATTGTTATTGGTGTGAGTGTATATGGGGGGTTGTTAACGGGTTAATAAATAAGTACATGAATTACAGAGTATCTCTTCTTCCAAGGTGGGAGCGCAGTGATCAACCCTTAGACTAACATATTGGTCTTGCAGCAAGTTATTACTACTGTGGATAGTTTATTTTGGGGGCCGGGCCTTTTAGCTCTCCCATATTTGATACTCCTGTCTTCTAACTACCTATACCCCTTAATAGTACCAGTACCCCATAGAAGCCCCACTCATATCATTTATAACAGTGACGATACTTAATTCCCTCTTCTAGAAACGCTGGGGCCTCGTGGATCTACAAGTTTGTAAATGACATATGTTGTTACATTTCTCCCACACCCTTTCAATTCGTCTTTCAATAAATTAACTGAAACTTTAAATCACAATAGTTAAATATTTAAGCTGCTTAATTTAACTGGTACTTAACTTTTCTCAGTCTCGTGCGTTTCATTTAGTGGGTACCTTACGTTAATCCTTCTTCAGTCCTCGGTAGCATTGACGCGTGAGATCATTATGGCACGTCCCAATAGGATTACAGTTAAAGTCAAGTCTATTCATACTCTTTAAGAATTTAAGCTAAAAAACTTACAGGTCAAGCGGTCTACACTCTTTTAATTCTTTTTTTTTTCTCTTCACTGACTTATCTCATTCACGCAGTTATTTTCACGCATCAAACGTTATTTTCTGTTTCTGCGAAGTAGGGAAGTTTTTTATATATTTTTTAGTGCTTCCCTTTAGGTAATTCTGTAGTTGCATGTTTTTCTTTACTTAGGAATTTTCGGCCAGTCAAGTGCGGAAATTTTTATTGTCGGTCGCTGGGTCTCACGTTACAAATTTCATCCTGTACTTCTTTAAGGCATTTAATTCTTGCTAATTTTCCCTTCACATATTCATTAACTTATTCACGCTACATATTTATATACAGTAATTATTTAAGGATTATGGCCATTCGTTATTTGTACTTCTATTATATGTTACATCGATTATATTATTATCCCTGTCATCACTGGGGTAATTAGGTATTCTGTTCTGGAAATCTGAAACCCCCTTTTGTTTGCTGATGGTATTTCCCTCATCCTGTAACGCTGTGGTCTTGAGGCTTTCCAAGTTTGTAAATACTACGCGCTGCCACGTATTCTCACAACCCCAATCATTCTTACCCTTACCTATTTTATTAAAACTTTAATCACAATAGTTAATTAATCACGCTGCTTTTTCTCTCAGTTTGGGATGTGTTCTTATTGGATTTGTTATGACTGACATTATCAGAAATGTGGAACAAAATTAAAAACATTACCAAACCTTCAGCCCCAGTTCAGCTTCATCATACGCCTGCAGAATATGCTGACATGCTCCTAGCTCAATGGTCTAGTGTCTCACAAATTTCTTCCTTACCCCCAGATATACAGCAGCATTTAAGACATACCAACATTAACAGAAACTTTAATATTGAAATAGCACGCTCCTCACCAGATTTAACGGATCAGTTTCCTATAACCCCCTTTGAATTAACATCAGCATTAGGAAAACCTAAGCAAACTGCCCCTGGTGAGGATGGTATAACTTATAACATCTTGAGCTTACTGAATGATGTCCCTAGCCACCCTCTGCTTGACCTCTATCAAATGAGTCTCTCACAAGGTATCTTGCCAAAGAATTGGACACAAAGTCTCATAATACCAATTCCTAAACCTAACTCTCAAAAATTCAGACCCATTTCCCTTACATCTTGCATGTGTAAAGTCTTGGAGAGAATTGTTCTCAATCGTGTCATGTTTCAGGTCAAAGAAAAACTGGCCCCAAACCTATATGGGTTCATGCCCAAGTGTAGCACACAAACATGCTTTGCTGAATATTTTGTAAACTCCCAGGATGGGACACAGGCAGCCTTTATTGACCTAAAGTCAGCTTTCGATGTAGCGAATGGCGAAATAATATTAGAGCAACTTGCTGAATTTGGAATCAAAGGTAATCTTCTGAGTTGGATAAAGAGCTACCTATCCAACAGGCGTGCTAGTGTCCTATTTAAAGGAGTTAAAAGTACAAGAACAGATGCATTCGAACTAGGCACACCTCAAGGTGGTGTCCTAAGCCCTATGCTCTTCAATATACTTATGCACAAACTTATCCATGACATACCTGTACAACCTACGGAAACAGTTATATGTTATGCTGATGATATTTGTATTATGGCACACAGTAAACCAAGGCTACAAATGTTACTTGATGCATTCTCCAAGAAAGTAGTAGAATGTGGCCTCATAATCTCTGTTGATAAAACAAGGGTTCTTATTCCCCATTCTCTTCATGCTAACTATACTATTAATGGAGTGCCCGTGGAGACTTGTGAGTCTTATAAATATCTTGGAGTCGAGGTTAATGATACAAATCTCATCAGCAACCTGCGTAAAAAACTTGTTGAGCGTCTTAAACCTCTCAGAACTCTTGTTGGCAAAGGATTTGGCATTAACATAAAATATGCTCGTAGTTTTTATATTGCCTTTATACGATCTGTTGTTGATTATTATGCCTTGCATCTTCTTAATTTTTCTCCTAAACAATTACAAGGCCTAGATGTAGTACAGAATGATGCCATGCGCATCATCCTGGGTTGTCCTAGAACTGTCAGAATTGTTAACATGAGAAAGGAACTAAACTTACCTTCCATTTACGAAAGAATAGTTCTACTTAGTACTATGTTTTGCGCCAAAACTTTGAAAAATAATGGTCCCCCCAGCTCTATTCAAATTAAATTGAGATCCATTCTAAACAATTCTGACTGTTCCCTCAATCCGCCGCAAAAAGCTCCCTACAGTGTGTGGCTCAGTTGTTGTGCCTATAATCTTCAGAAACTGAATGTATCTCTTAACCCTGATAAAACTGTTCACTATATTCCCCCTTGGAAAGATGTGGAGGTCTCTCTGCATTATACTCCCATCAGTGTAAAACAAATGTATAACACTGACATTTTGAGATGTATAACATTAGAAGCTATTGACAGTCATCTTCAAATTCTCAAACCGACTGAATCCTATGCCTTTACTGATGGCTCTGTGCAGTTAGGCACTGGTAGAACAGGTTGTGCATGTGCAGTGTATAAAGGGAATGAAATGATCATGACTAGTACACAGAGATTGAACAACTGGGCAAGCACGACACAGACCGAGCTATTGGGTATTTATCTAGCCACTGAATACCTTAAGCTCAATGGTGGTGGAGTTATTTTCTGTGACTCTAAAAGTGCTCTGCAGTCCTTAAATAACCCATCACAATGTATGTCGGAAGTAGCTTGTAATATTAAATGGAATGTAATTTTTGCCGATGATAATAATTCTTGTATAAAATTTGTGTGGATCCCATCCCATGTTGGAGTTGAAAAACATCCCAGCAAACATTTTCATGTTTTTAAAACATCCTAAAAACGACATTTCATTGTTTTCAGCACGTTTATAATTACGTTTAGAAAAGGTTTTTTGAGAACTTTTATATACAACCTTAGAACGTAAATAATTAACATTTCTAAAAACTTTTTTATAATCTTTTAATTACCTACATTAAAACGTTTAGGGTAAATTAGGGTTTAATAATTTTTTAATTCATATCTGAAATAGAAAGGGAGAGAAAGAAAGAAGACATATCTGAGAAAGAAATGGACATCCTATATATGTATGTGTAAATTACAAATAAATAGGGTACAAAAAGAGAATTAAAATATTATATTTATTTAATTAAGAATGAGTAATACAACAAAATATATGTAATAGCTCGAAATATATAGACTATATCTATAACAGAATATAAAAGTAAAAATTTAAAAATCTATATATGCAATATGTGAACACAATAGATTTTGTGATCAAGCAGCCTGTGATTCATGTCATGCTGAGATCAGTCTGATGTTACAAGCAGTTATTGTTACTTAAAACTAAAACAAGTAAAATTTTCCGAGTATACATATAACACTATAGTTTTTCTATGACTAATAATAAAAATCTATTAATCAAAAGTTTAGGACTAATTAACTAAAAATAAAAATCTACAAGTGAATGTAAACAGTCAAGTATAATATTCATGTAGAAAGAGAAAGAAAAAGAGAGAGAAGGAAATAAAGAGAAAGAAAGAAAGGGAGAAAGAGAGAGAGAAAGAAAAGAAAAAAGTCATGTATAATATTCATATTAGCACCATGCAATATAACTTAGATTAAGTAAAAATCTCAGACATTTTTAAATCAAATGAAATATGAGAGCCAGAGAGAGAGAGCGAGAGCCAGAGAGAGAGCGTGAGCCAGAGCCAGAGAGAGAGTCAGAGCCAGAGAGAGAGAGAGAGCCAGAGCCAGAGAGAGAGAGAGAGAGCCAGAGAGAAAGAGAGAGCCAGAGAGAAAGAGAGAGCCAGAGAGAGAGAGAGAGAGAGAGCCAGAGCCAGAGAGAGAGAGAGCCAGAGCCAGAGAGAGAGCCAGAGAGAGAGAGCGTGAGCCAGAGCCAGAGAGAGAGTGAGTCAGAGCTAGAGAGAGAGTCAGAGCCAGAGAGAGAGAGCCAGAGCCAGAGAGAGCCAGAGAGAGAGAGAGCCAGAGAGAGAGCCAGAGAGAGAGAGAGCCAGAGAGA
>NC_091161.1:17376688-17511688 GCF_040958095.1 Procambarus clarkii | reverse complement strand
ATTGAAACTAGCTTAACACAGATGCTAAAGAAATATAAGAAAATTCACTTTCGCAAATAGAGTGGTAGACGGTTGGAACAAGTTAGGTGAGAAGGTGGTGGAGGCCAAGACTGTCAGTAGTTTCAAAGCGTTATATGACAAAGAGTGCTGGGAAGACGGTCTCATCCTTTAACTACACTTAGGTAATTACACACACACACACACACATACATATTATATTATATATATATATATATATATATATATATATATATATATATATATATATATATATATATATATATATATATATATATATATATATATATATATATGTCGTACCTAATAGCCAGAACGCACTTCTCAGCCTACTATTCAAGGCCCGATTTGCCTAATAAGCCAAGTTTTCATGAATTAATGTTTTTTCGTCTACCTAACCTACCTAACCTAACCTAACCTAGCTTTTTTTGGCTACCTAACCTAACCTTACCTATAAATATAGGTTAGGTTAGGTTAGGTAGGGTTGGTTAGGTTCGGTCATATATCTACGTTAATTTTAACACCAATAAAAAAAAATTGACCTCATACAAAGAGAAAAGGGTTGCTTTATCACTTCATAAGAAAAAAATTATAGTAAATATATTAATTCAGGAAAACTTGGCTTATTAGGCAAATCGGGCCTTGAATAGTAGGCTGAGAAGTGAGTTCTGGCTACTAGGTACGACATATATATATATATATATATATATATATATGTCGTACCTAGTCGCCAGAACGCACTTTTCAGCCTACTATGCAAGGCCCGATTTGCCTAATAAGCCAAGTTTTCATGAATTAATATATTTTCTCTATTTTTTTTCTTATGAAATGATAAAGCTATCCATTTCATTATGTATGAGGTCAATTCTTTTTTTATTGGAGTTAAAATTAATAGAGATATATGACCGAACCTAACCTATCTTTATAGGTTAGGTTAGGTAGCTGAAAATGTTAGGTTAGGTAGTCGAAAAAACATTAATTCAAGAAAACTTGGCTTATTAGGCAAATCGGGCCTTGCATAGTAGGCTGAGATGTGCGTTCTGGCTACTAGGTACGACACATTATATATATATTTATATATATATATATATATATATATATATATATATATATATATATATATATATATATATATATATACATATATATATATATATATATATATCGGACAATTAGTAAAAAAAAAAAAAAAAAATTAAATTATTTTACCTTGTACCTAGATCCACCAGGCCTGTTTGGTGCCTGTTTCAGTACTTCAGACATCTGGAAGGTCACATCCTCCTCCTCAACTTGTGGATGTGCGTTGATAGATGATTCTGTAAAATTAAGTTATTTATATAATAATAAATTCAGTATAACAATAATATTCTGTAAAATTAAAAGTAATTTATACATCAATCAGATAAAACTCTCCAGAGATGGTGATACACAACATATAAAGGACAAGTTTCAGAACAAAATATGCATTTAGGAATAAGGTTTTGTACATGTAGGTAGCACATGAGAAAATAAGTGGAAGGTGATCAAGTTTATATTAACATGTTAATGACTTTGTTAAGGCTTTGCAAGAATGAAAAAATATTAATAATATAATATCACCTACCAATTAATTGTACATCATTTATAAGTCAATTATTTGCATTATTATTATTCAATACTAATGATATAAAAATGCATTTTGTAATCTATTTATGCAAGTATTAAGCACAGGATCATGAAATAAACTGCAAAATACTGTAATGGATAAACCAATTAATTTTACATTTTCCTATAGCTAAGTCAGTCAGTTCTATTAGCAGCAGAGAACAATTATGCCCAACCTCTATTAAATGAAACAATCTTAAGAGCAAGTGATAGAAATATAATCATTTATGCTTGGGATTATGGAATGGTTCCAAATATGAAAAATATCAAGTTTTTTGGTTAAAATTTGTTAACTTAAAATTTACATTTTTAAGTGAATTTTAAACTTTATATATATATATATATATATATATATATATATATTAGTTGATTTTATACCCGCATTAGGTCAGGTGATAATACAATGAAGGTGAAAACATGGGGGGATACATAAGGGATAAACATAGGGGCTGCAGAAGGCTTATTGGCCCATACGAGGCATCTCCTATCTAAACACAAAGATTACCAGACACACGCTAGGCATCATACACACTAGGATAAAACAAACATTAGGCCAGAAGTCAGAAAAGAATTCAAAGAATTTTACTGGAAAGGCTTGCTGTTAGGAAAGGAAGTAATTGAGATGAATTAATGCACAGTATGTCAATTTTGTGAAATATATGATAAAGGAACAAAAACATTTATACCAAAACAAAGATGCAGAACTAGGAAACAGGATTTGTTCAACTGAAATTTCAAGACGGACAGAGACCAAAAGACACAAAAATGGAATCAATATACGAAGAGGCCAAACCCCCAAACATACCAGTAATACAAAGAGAAACAACTACACGGCAGTGAGGAGAGAGGCAGAAAGAAATTTTGAAAAAAAGGAACAAACAAATGTAAAGTAGAACAAATCATATTCTATAAATACAGCAACAACCAATTGCAGGTAAAGGATAATATTCAGAGCTTTTAAATGCATGGATGGCGAAATACTCAAGAAATTGTTCACGACTTTTGTTACACCAAAGTTGGAATATGCAGCGGTTGTATGGTGCCCATATCTTAAGAAGCACATAAACAAACTGGAAAAGGTGCAAAGACATGCTACTAAGTGGCTCCCAGAACTGAAGGACAAGAACTATGAGGAGAGGTTAGAGGCATTAAATATACCAAATATACTACACAAATATATATACTACACATGCACAATAAACTACCCTACACAGGCTGAGTATGGTGTGTACAATAAATTATTAGCTAAAAGATAAGACTGAGTTTGTATAAATGGGGGTTAAGTCAGAGTGGGAAAATGTAAGTGGAGTGCCTAAAAACCCTGTCCTGGGACCTCTGTAATTCATAATATATACAAATAATTTAGACTCAGGTTTGATCAGCAATATTTGAAAATTTCCAGACGATACAAAAGGGATTTTTTTCTGGATTCAGGATTATTTTTTTATGGCTGAAAACAGGTTTTCAGCAATAAAAGAAATACAGTATTGCTGGAACAACCGTCGACATCTTCAAGAGAAAACCTGAACATCTTCAAGAAGTGAAGATGACCTTGAGAAGAAGTATAGGTTGGGAGAAGTATAGGTTAGGAATTGTCTCCAAAGAATTCTCAAAGAATTACTCGTTATTGCTATCCAAGATAATTAGACGAGCCAAAGCTAAATACTACGAAGATAAATTTACCCAAATAAAGAGTACCTTACCTAAAAATATGTATGTACCTTACGTAAATAAACATTTGATTTTGAAGTGCCGGACAAACAAGGCTGTGGTGGATATGTGGGCCTGAGGGGCCTGTCCAAGCAACAGCCTGTTGGACCAAGCTCTCACATGTCAAGCCTGGCCTTGGAAGGGCTTGGTGAGTAGAACAACTACCAGAACCCTATAATGCATGTATCAAGGTGTCCAGGCAGTGAGCACCACATAATGCAGTGCAGTCCTGTAAGAATAAGCACAGTAAGTATGGGCATGGAGGGGGTGCAGCAGTGGCTTGTGAAGGGCTGGAGAGTAAATGGACATGCCCAGGGGTAAAAAGCATTAGGGTAACAGAACATAGCCCATAAAAATAGTAATGACAATGAATGAATAATTATATGAATGCAATAATACTTCATATCTCAATAGGAATACTAAGCAGGATGCAAGACAAGGTACTGGTGGTGATAGTGGTTGGTACAAGTCCTCACATCCCCACAGACACCAGTAACAGCCCTCACCTCCCAACACAGTACCCTTGTAGCGAGTTAATCTTATACTCGCTTCATTATCTTATAGCATAACTAATTAACACTAATTACAGAAGCTACACAGGTGATACTTTGGTGTGAGTTGAGCGCACTGAGCGTCGGTATCGCTACACCTTTGTTCCTTAACAACCCTTTGGACCTTTATTACAGAAAAATAGAATCAATTAATTTAATAAAATATAAAATATAAGTGCTTACTTACGATAATACTATCGGTGGAACACAAAATCTTCTTCTTCTTGATAGTAGGTGCAGTTTGCATGAAGGGTTAGTCCTCGCCATGACTGAACTGACGACAAAATGGCCGATGTGTTGATATGGCGTCAGGTGACGCTGTGACGTCACAGGTGAGGGACGCTTTGCGCATTACTCCCTCGTACTTAAAAAGTACTACAGGTACTTTTTGGTTTTATTTTTGAATATGGCAGAAGTTGGACAGCTTTTCAAATCATTATAAGGGAGTGAGTTCCATAGACTAGGTCCCTTTATTTACATAGAGTGTTTACATAGATTAAGTTTGACTCTGGGGATATCAAAGAGATATTTATGTCTGGTGGGGACGTGGCCATGTGTTCTATTACATCTGTCCAGGAAGAGTTTCAGAACAGGGTTTGCAGTTAGAAAAAGGGCTTTATAAACGTAATTTACACAGGAGAATGTATGGAGTGAATTTGTTTAGCATGTTTAAGGATTTGAACAAGGGAGCTGTGTGTTGTCTGAAGGTAGAGTTATTTATTGTCCTGATAGCAGATTTTTACTGGATGATGATGGGCTTGAGGTAGTTTGCAGAGGTTGAACCCCAAGCACAAACGCCATAAGAATGATAGGGATAGATAAGTGCATAATAGAGTGAGAGGAGAGCAGAGTAGGGTACATAATATCTGATCTTAAACAGTATACCAACTGTTTTAGAAACCTTTTTAGTTATGTGTTGTATATGGGTGCGGAAGTTGAGTCTCTTGTCTAAGTATAGGCTAAGAAACTTTCCATCATTTTTATTGCTAATGTTTACATTATCTATCTGAAGCTGAATTGCATTTGTTGATTTGTTTCCAAATAAGATATAGTAGGTCTTTTCTATGTTTTGTGTGAGGTTTGTTGGTTGACATCCACAAGTAGACTTTTTTTAATTAATTGTTTACAACATTATTTAACAGGAGTGGGTTGGGGTCAGAGTAGATGAGTAGTATCATCAGCCAACAATATAGGTTTAAGTATGTTAGAGACATTAGGGAGATCATTGATGTATATAAGAAACAGGAGGGTCCTAGGATGCTGCTCTGTGGCACCTTTACGGTAATTAAGTGGTAGAGTGGGAGAGGTTATATCATTGATGGCTTCATATTGGTGTCTGTTACTAAGATAGGATCGGATATAGTTTAGGGCAAGGCCACGGATTCCATAATGGTGGAATTTAAGTAAGAGGTAGTTATGGTTAACAGTATCAAAGGCCTTTCTCAGGCCGATGAAGAGTTCAATTGGAAACTCACTTTTGTCAAGGGCTGAGAAGATTAAGTCAAGCAGACTAACAATAGCATCATTGGTACTCTTTTGGGAGCGGAAGCCAAACTGACAGGGACTTAGTATATTGAATTTTACAAGATTGGAGTAGAGCTGTTTGTAAAAAAAAAAAAATAATTTTGATAATATAGGTAGATTCGATATGGGTCTGTAATTATTTATGTCTGCCGTGTTACCTCCTTTATGAACTGGCGTTACTCTTGCTTTTTTAAGGATATCAGGGAAGGTATGACACTCTAGGGATTTGTTGAACAGCAGTGCTATGGATGGTGCAAGGGCATGGGAGGCACGCCTGTGTACCATCGATGGTATTTCACTAATGTTCCCAGCTTTGGTTTTTAGCGAGTGAATGATGGACACAACATCTGTAGGGCTGACCGGAGAGAGGAGAAGAGAGTTTGGATAGCTGCGTGAAAGATATGTGGTAACATATGTCTGAGTCTCTGGGATTTTTCGGGCAAGGTGAGCACCAAACGATGAAAAGAAGCTATTAAATTCAGTTGCTGTTTCAAGATCTGTTGCAGGTGTATAACCATCCTTGGAGATTTTTATCTTATTATGTGAATGTTGTTTAGCTCCTAGGATGGTAGAGATGGCTCTCCATGTGCTTTTTATGTTGCCTTTTGCTTCTTTGAATCTATTCTCGTAATAGGAACGCTTTGCTCTTATTATACTGGTAAGCACTGATGAATACCTCTTAACTACTTCTTTTCCAACTAGGCCAATCCTAAGTTTTTTTTTCATATTCATGTTTCTTGTCGATTGCTTTAAGTATGCCATTAGTGAGCCAGGGATTATTTAACCTTTTTGCCAGTTACTTGCTTGGTGAGGAGAGGACAATAAGTATTGTAAAGGCTTTAAATTTTGGAAAGAGGCTAGTTAACGAATTATTATCCTGTGTATTGATAAATTTAGATTCCCAGTTTACATTGTGGAGGGCATTTGTGAGATTGCCTATTGCCGCTTCACATTGTAACCTAAAGGTAATTTTCTTGTTACCTGGTGGTGTTATGGCCATGTTCGCTACAAGGAAGGTAGGATAGTGGTCAGTTGTTCTGTCAGTGATTATACTTGATGTAAGAGGAGCTGTTATGTTGGTCCATCAGTGATCCAGGGTAGTCGCAGATGTTTGAGTGACTCGGGTGGGCCTGGTGATTGCGGGGATGAGCATACAGGAATTCATGCTGTTGAGGAAACAGTCTACTTGAGGGTTATTTTGTAGCCCTAGGTCAATATTGAAATCACCTCTGAGAACTATGTGATTTTTGTTGAGATTATTGTTTATGATAAGGTTCCTCAAGTTGTTATTGTATTTGTGTCTAGCTTCAGACACAAGCATGTTACAGTTATGTCTTAAAGAGTTGAGAGCAATTAAGGATGATAAAGAGTCACTTACAACTAATGTATCAAGTTTGGATACTTGTACACATTTCAGTGCAAGGAGCAAGGCAAATAGTTCAGTCTGAAGGGTAGAGGCCCAGTTGTTTATACGGACTCCCCACTCAAAATATAAGTCATATCCTATTGCCAGGACAACTGCACTTCCAGCTGCACCCGTTGGGCGCTGTAGGAAACCTTCAGTGTATATGATTTGAGAGAGAGAATGCTCTGTGGACAGAGCATCAATATGGCTTAAGACGTTGAGCTTTGCCTCAAGACAAAGCTGGGACTGATCTCTAATTTGCTCCTTTGATGGAAAGGGAGGGATTAAAATTGAAAAGGGTGTAATTTCCTACAGTGCAGGAAAGTGCTATTGTTGTCTCTCTTGGTACAAATTATAAATCTGATACTTTCTGAGTTCAGTTCCAATTTTATTTATCTATTTGAAACAATGTTTACATTCAATAAAGAAATTCTGGAGGGCTTCTGTGCAAGGGTTAGGATGAGCTAGCCTAAGCATTTTTATACCAATTTGACAGTTATTTTCAGTAACACGATAAACAACGCTCGGAATATTAAGTTCCTTTCTCATATTAAGTATCTTTGTGGTACGAAGGCACCCAAGGATTATCCTCAAGGCTTCGTTCTGCAATTTTTCAAGCCCTCCAAGCTTTCTTTCAGGATGCCTTAAAGTTAGTTTAGTTCATTTATTATGCACCCCATACCCATCTTGTGGGCGGTAGTGGAAAGGGTTGCAGAGGCACATAATGGGCTCAGGGACTGAACCCAACAATTCATTTAGCTAAGCAAGTTACAATCTTGATGAGCTAGTTACAAAATTCAGTATAAGTCGTCACATCAACAATAGGTTCGAGATCGATCACAAGTACAGTTTCTAAATTAAGCAACTGACATATGTGGAGAGCTAGTGTCACAATTGATATGTTTGTCCTGCACACCGCCCCTCATCCAGTGGGCAGCGGTGGATAGGTTACAATCACTTAGTTACTACTTACAGTTAGCAAACTGGGGATATTTGGCTAAAATTTCTGGTACCAGATCATTTTGAATGAAATATTGACACATCGTTGGTACATTGGTTATAGAATTGTCTCTGAATTCACTATCACATAGTGACGGAGGGGTGTGCAAATAATTTTGTTGACAGTTAACATTTGGTCAGGTCTACATCGGCAGATAATGAGAATTCCCAGAAATACTTGTAACCGAGTCTAAGCCGAGCAGTAGTAACATCTAGAAGTCTGCTGATTTTATTGAATGAACCATAGATGTGTGGCTCCTTTTGCATAATAGTATTGAACGAAAGTTAATCTCCCCAAACACTTTCGCGTTTTGGGCAAGTTACCCCTCCACTCTCTCCATTTTTGTTTGGACATTCCCTGGCAGTGCGCGGAAATACTGAAAAGTGTATACTCTTTTCAACTTTGTCACCTTAATTCTCGTCCTATGTCTTTCATTTTGGTATCAATGCGTTCGCAATAGAATTCCCAACAGAACTATGTGCATATAATGTCAAAGACAGCAGCGCGCTCCACCCGCCGACAAGATGAATGTAGGCCAAGGGTACCAGAAAAAGAAAGCTGAGCCACCCTCAGGCAACTCTCATTACATTAGAGAGCGTGATAATACTGAAAAGTGTATACCCTTTTCAACTTTGTTACCTCAATTCTCATCCTAGTTTTTTCAATTTGGCATCAATGTGTTCGCAATAGAATTCTCTACAGGACTAAAGGCATATAAACTCCAAAAGCCCGGCTTACCATCCGCAACAAACAGAGTAAGCGAGAGTGTGTTACCAGGGAGCGCACAAGAGCGATAAAATGTATACACTCTTTTCATTTTGGTCACCCCAATTGTCATCCTAGGTCTTTCATTTTGGTATCAATGTGTTAGCAATAGAATTATCTACAGGTTTAAATGCATATAAACTCCAAAAGCAAGGTGTACCATCCGCACAAAACAGAGAAAGTGAGAGAAAGTAACCCGGGAGCACTCTAGTGCAATGTAATGTGAACACTCTTTTCACTTTGGTTACCTCAATTCTCGTCATATGTCTTTCATTTTGGTATCAATGTGTTCGCAATTGTATCTGCTGGCATTTTACCCTTTGCTTGGATCTGAAGGGTTTTAGGCTCACCACGATGCAATCTGATAGTACCACAGGTGTATATACCTATCTTCAAGCAGCAATTCACTCATTCAAACCGACTTATAATAGTTATCCATATATAAATGGTAATCTTTGTTCTACCTGTTAACCTGTCATATGAAGAAAGATTGTCAAAGCTTATATTACATTCTCTAGAAAAGCAAAGAATTAGGAGTGACATATGGTAGAGGTGCACAATGGGATGAATGGACATAACAAAGGGGACATTAATGGGGTATTAAAAGTAGCAACACAAGACAGAACTCGAAACAAAGTGTAAAAATTGGAAAAATTTAGATTTAGGAAAGAACTGCATGAGTAAATACACTGGGTTTGTACCTTAAGGTTCATGTATGCAATATTACAGAGTTCCAGTTAACTCCCATGCATGCAATTAATTTATGTTATGTTTATGTTTTTTATGTTAAAATGTTTTTGTTGATTTGTTTGTATATTTTCATAAGTAAAGCATGCTTACCGTCTTATTCCAAGTTTTATGATAACTTTACAAGGTTTAAAACATAAAGTTCAATATATATTCTGGTTTTCACACAGGAATTATACGTTAATATAACATCATAATAACGTAATGATGTCGTGTAAATAACGTTATACTGACGTCATATAAATGTTATATTTATGTTATAAGAACGTAAATTGGATAGCTTTACAGAAAGTAAAAAAAAAAAACTAAATGTTGACTGAAAATTATTTATTCTTAAATATAAAGCATGAAAACATTATAATACCATAGCATTCACTATTATTTTTAAATTTTTACATAAATCTTAAAAAACTGTGTCTCAAGAATATATGTTTTTAGTTATATCCTTTGGTTTTAAGAACATCAGATATACGTATTTATGTCAAAAGTTACAGTATTACCTTTGTGGAACCATTTAAAAACGTCCACAAACGTTCTGTGTTTGCTGGGATGACTTTGTAGATCAATTGGCCAATGAGGCTTGCAGGAAAGAAAACATTGATTATGACTTTGGACTATCTAATGCAGTTATTAGAAACATACAAATTAAAGAAATTAATTCAGATTTAGAAGAACTAAGAAATGCACAGAGACCTGAAAGCTGCAGTATTAAAAGTTATGACAAGTTCTGTAATAATAGGTATTTGTATGGTCAGCACAGTAACCGGACCAGGCAATGTGATGTAGTAATTGCGCGAATTCGCCTTGGCTATAGACACATCTGGCAGGTTAGTGAGGCTGAGCCACTACCAGAATATTCAGATTGTAAACTCTGTGATAAACCTTTAATGCACTCACTAGAACACTATATTGATGAATGTGAAACCGTAAAGGACTTTAGACCTCCTGGCCTATTGTACCACCAACTGTGTAACTATTTTATTGACTCAGGTGTTCTGGACGACATCCTAACAATTTACCCAAAATTTGCTTGTCCATTTTAAAGAATGAAGAACAATTTCTATTTATACTCTAAGCTGCATCACTTATGAACCCATCCCTGCCCTTGTGTGGCAGTGCACAATAGAAAGTTGTTGTCACATATTCACACATTAAAACATTGATTGTAACCGTGATATATATGTGCTTCAGCCTACAGTTTAGACCTATTGTCTTATGTATGACCCTCTGTCCTGCGTGACAGTGAATACTAGCATTAACCTCAATTTAATAAGACTATCAAAATCCTCAGATTAGGCAAAATTGTAATTAATTTTGTCAATAATGATGTTAATAATAATAATTAACGATAAACCTTAAACATTGCTGCTTCCCCTTTTAGTCATTATTTCGTCGTCACACCTTGGCCTACCCTACCGTAATTAAATACTGTTCACAATCGCGCCTTCCTTTTAATTAATCGGTCACTGGTTTTCCGGAACATATTTAAAAAACTATAATTATGAAGGTTTTCTAAGTTTATATTTGTTACTTTTATCTATACAAATGATATTGAGAATTACTATTACTGACATTCTAAAGTACTTAATTGTTGTTGTTAAAAGTTCGCTGCCTGGAACGGGGGGTTCCGGGCATCACGGGCTGTGGTGAGCCGTAGATGAAAAGTACTTAGTTATGTTAACGACTTTTAATATTCATTAATCCGCTTACTTGTAGCAGTCTGGGACGCTTATTCTATCAATTATTAATTTGTTTCTATCCACAGACTGTTGGGGATAGTCTTTATGGTATTCTTATACAGCCCATTTGTGGTTAGAATTAGTGGCTCGGTTGTTGGTTGGTTGATAAGGATTAAGCCACTCAAGGGGTGGCACGGGCATACTTCGCCAGAAAAATCGTATGACATTATACAGCTCATTTTATTCTGACTAACGACCAGTTCGAAAAATGTGGTCGACAGCCCGCATTGACGCAATATCAAGCTTGATGAGGTGCCCCCTTGGCATTTTTGGGGGTGTGGGTTGTTCTCACAATTTCACGCATTAATTACAGTATATTACACGTTCATGCGAATTTAATGACGTTCTATAGTACATGTCTTCACATGCTTGGAACAGTGGAAGGTCCCATCCTCCGCTACGTTTCGTGGTAATTGGTCTACAATTTTAACAAACCATGTTATCGAACCAGTTTTAATTTCCTACACTGTACATGTTAAAGGGAATTTATTTACGTCCATAGTATGACGCAACATACAGAATTGCTTATTCTAACTAAGGCACAAATTCGGTGCAAGATTAACGGAAGAACAACTCCAGGCGTCTTGTTACTAATGCTTTATTAATATTGCCCAGTGTCCTATTCGCCTCATTTACGACCGAGCATGCATCGCTCCTTTGGTTTTAACCATCTTACTAATTGCAATTCCCAGTTCCCTCACGCATTACCTTCGCAATCCTGACATCATCCGCTTGTGACTAGTAATCCTTTTTCATCATTACCTAGCCACAAAACTTCACATTTATCAGCATTAAACTGCATCAGACAAGCTTTTGCCATCACAAATACTATTTAGCTCAACTTGATGTGTTAGTGAATCTTCTACCATGTTGTTTTCAACTTGTTGCAAGGAGCACTGTTCGTTTGGTTTTGTAGCGTTTTAATCCCCCCCCCCCTGCTTTACCACACTGTCCTACTTATGCCACATGTCCACCCCTGCCAACTCTTACTGCCGTAATATTTCCAGAACGACTACAGACCATCGGGGAACACCTAATGGACGGGGAACATTGGTTTGCCACCGAAGAACACTCTCGATGGACTGCACGGATGGGCGAATGAAGGAACTACTCAGCTGCACTGGGGCCAGCCTCGCTAGGCTAGCCTCCGCATGGGCGGGATACAGCGACGACGACGCCCACGAGGACGACCTGGCGTGGCGCGAAGCACGCACGAGAACGACTACAGACCATCAGGGAACACCTCATGGATGGAGAGCATAGGATCGCGCACGATGAACACTCCCGACGGACTGCTCGGATTGGCACACGCAGGACCTACTCACCCGCCCTGGGGTCAACCTCACTGGGCTAGTCTCTGCAAGGGCGGGATACAGCAATGACGACGACACAAGGATGTCCTGGCGCGGCGGGGCATAGCACGCGAAGAAGGCACGAGGTAATACGCCCACTACACGCGGACATCAAGACGGCCGCCTTGTATACCCATGCACCAGAAGGGGCTCCATTGGACACTTCCAGGACGCTGCTTACCTAGCAGCATTTAACAGCCATGTACGCCCGACTCTGTACCTTTTTTCAGTTCTGGAAATTCCTGACTGTTTTTTTTAACGGCAGAGGTAACGGGTGTACGGGCACGGATGTGGACGCAGACAAGGAAAAACTCAATGACACCACGCGACGCAGAACTTGCGGCTACGCCATTCCTGGTGGCACGGCCCCCAACGTCAGATGAGAAGACAACGCCCCTACACGCTGATGCTCCTTACGCGGCCAGCGCCCGCCCAATGGACGGGCCACGCAGCTGTCACTTGACGGGCATGAACAGGAAACAATTAAGGACGTCGGACGGTGGAGGAGTGACGTTTTTCACTATTACGCCAGGCAAGAGGTCTTCATACTTCCACATTGAAAACATTACGCGGCCAGCAGGCACTCGCCCCTTCGGGGGGGGGGGGGTCCGGCCAGCTGGCTCTGCGAGTGGGGGTGCAGCGCCGGCCCCTAAGTATTACGCTGTCCGCAGCTACTTACTCTCACTTGTAAGAGTATTGTTAAATTTGTCCTATAGGTGTATTCTACAGATACTAGTAATTTACCATTTCACATTATGTCTGGGATTGGCGCATTATTTCTGTCATGTGTTAGGCCACTATATGATACTCTATATATAAGCCCTGCTTCTACTTGAAAATTATGTAAACGTTTGCCTTACTTGTACCAATAGTTAATAAGGATTCCGCGTTCTGCAGACCATGTTCTATTTAGTTACCGGATATAAGCATATGTATTAAAGTCATTGTAGTCAAGTTATACATGTATTTATGCTGTTGAAAAATTATACAAGTTATCCTGTTCATTAACATGGTCTGAAAAAAATTATTTATTTGTTTCTACTAAAAAATTAAATAAAATAGGTCCCAATGCTGTCGGTGTCTCATTCCTCCGTTATCAGAAACTAGCAGTAAAGGATCTCTGCACGCTCTCCAGGTCAGCAATTTCTCCAGCTTTGAAAGGTGCTGTCATTGTGCAGCAGTACTCCACTCTAGAGAGCACAAGCGTTTTGAAAAGTATCATCATCGGTATAGCATCTCTAGTGTGAAAAGTTCTTGTTATCCAACCTGTCATTTTTCTTGCAGTTGTGACGGCTACTTTATTGTGTTCTTTAAAGGTAAGGTCTTCCGACATGAGTCACACCCAGATCCTTTACATTGCCTTTTCGTTCTATGTTATGATTTGCCTGAGTTTTGTACGTGGTTTCCGTTTTTATAACCATAAGTGTCAGAGTTCAGTGTCAGAGTAGTTAATAGATGGAATGCATTAGGCAGTGATGTGGTGGAGGCTGACTCCATACACAGTTTCAAATGCAGATATGATAGAGCCCAGTAGGCTCAGGAATCTGTACATCAGTTGATTGCCAGTTGAGAGGTGGTGTAACACTGTAAAAGTGTTTGGGTTAGTTTATTTAAAATATATATAGAATATGAGTCACAGACAGGGATTTGGAAAGGCGCCAAGTTGTCGGCGGAGATCTCACACCTCTAACCGTTAATGACCCCAAGTGACCTGAGGTCAGATCATGAGAATTTCACCTTGCTTCCGCTAAGCTTATAATTGTAGTCTGGTAGCCTTCAAACATGCCGACGTTTAAGGAGTGGCTTGGTAGTGCCGGAGGCTATCTACTTGTGGGCGGAGTTAGTACTAGGGTCCCCAATATATACTGAGGGAGCATAGAGCATAAGCAATCAAGAGACAAAAACAGCAGACGGCAGTCAGCAGAGCAGAGAAGACGTCCCTAGCAGGGAGGCTGTCGGCCGGCAGGGGCGAGACAGTCTCTGTCAAACTACAGACCCCCCCCCCTCTCTATTCAACTTAGACTCAGTCCTCGGCGAGTGAACATTAAGGTGACTTGTCGTGTTTTACAAGTGTTGTGTGACGATCAGGGGCAGTCAATTGTAGTGTTCTCAGATTCTTGGAGGATGACTCACTTTGAATATTAATCTTTAACATTTTAATTGGATTGCTTAAGTTATGATATTTATCATGGAAAATATAATTGTTGAATTTATTATTTAAATGGTCTTTCACTGTGTCCCTAGAGTTGAGTTGAGGTGAGAAAGCCTCGGGGATTATTGGTTCCCTGATTTTAATGAGTACATGGTACAGAGGGAACATACTAATAATGAACTCATGATAACATCTTTTGAGAATTTTGTGATACAGGCAAGTTCCATTCCTTGTCTTGTATGTAATGATCATGAATGGATGGTGGCAGCATTTCGTCTTCTACTATCTACTTCTACTATCAACTCTTCTACTTCTACCTATCTATACCTCTCCCTCCACCCCTCTCTGAACTCTCACTTTCAACTAATGACCCTCCTCGCTCCTCCCGCCTCTCTACCCCAAACCCTCACTAATTACTTCACTATTCATTTCTTTCCTTTCGTTTTCTCTTATACGTTTGTGGCAATGATTTTGTATTCTAGAGTTCTCTCTAGGGTTTCGGGTAACTGATCCAGTTACGGCGCCTTGTAGTCTTAGCACGTAGGTAGTCGAATACCTAGGTTACAAGGTGTTGAACGAGAGAGGTTGCCTTAGGAACTCTGGGAGTGCTCTAGAATAGTTAGCTAACTGGGGACGGGATAACGGACTAGAGAGAGCTGTTTCCCCCGGCTTCGTTAGTTAACTGGGGGGTGGAATAATGGACAAGATAGAGCTATTTCCCCCACCCCCCGTTACAATGATGGCAGCGGTGTTGAACAATGTTTAAGGTATTGGTGTTCTTTTAACATTGTTCAGTCCCACGTGTCCTTTTGCCGCTCAGGCGCTATCAGGGAGATCTTGACAGGTGTTTTACTTTCGCGATTTAGCGAGTTTTTTTCAGGCTAGGAGATAGTGATTCTCTAGTGTTGTGGTTTAGTGATTTTGTGAGTTTTGTGGTATTCAGGGAATGTTCACCAGAACTTGCGTGTGTAGTGATTAATGTTAGTGATAAGATTTGGTGATTTTGGAACTTAGCGGTGTTGGTAGTGCAGGTCAACCGAGTGTGACAGGTGACCTCGCATGTCCCAGGAGGACACCCAGCCACCGCTGGTCTCCAGGTCAGTTTGGGAGTGGCAGGTGTAGTTCTTAAGTAGAATTTAGTGGTGGTTCTGCTCAGATTATTGCGATCGACTGTTTTACTCCATTTGAACGCAATAACCCGAGGCGTACTGGTATTGTACAGCATGCTAGGGGGAGGCTTAGTATGTCAGTAGACTTCACGTTGGGGACGCTCGACGTTGGATAGTCTGGTCACAGGTGTGACAACAGTTGGGAGTTGTTGACCGGCGGAGAAGCTAGGGAAACACTCTGGGTCATGTAGGTGGCTGTAGGTTAAGGGTGGGAGTAATGGTTAATTAAGTACTTAAGATTAAGAACGGTACAGTTAAGTTTAGGCTAGTGTTTTGTCTATTAGTGTTGATTTTTTTTGTTGTGACAAGTTAAAAGGAGTGACGACCTTATTCTCTCTTCTCTAACTTTACTCTGTTACTGTTTTATGTTCCACCAAGTCAATATCATTCAGAGTTAATTGGATTATTAAAATTTAAGTGTAGTTGTTGCCAGGAGGAAAGCTTATAATTGGACTGTGTGAACCCTATACAAACTACAGGGTCACACAACAAGATGGAACACGGGTATTGTTGCCTTTCTGTTCACCCACAGGTGGGAGCCAGAAGAGAGGAGAGACGCACATACAAAAGAGGGAGACGGCTGCTGTGTACCATACTCACGGGCGTTTATCACCACCACCACGACCAGCCCACTACCTGGAGGTCATGGCTCCACCACCATCGCCACCCCAGGGGACCCCAAGATGCAGCCCTCTCGGTCAGTCAACATTGGTCTACCCAGTGGACCCCAGGACGGACGGACCCCAGCGGACCCCAAGACGGACGGACCCCCAGTGGACCCCAGGTCGTTCTGCAGACGACCCCAGACGACCCAGTAAAGATGGAAGAGGAGCAATAACGACTCCAGTCTGTCCCACCAACATCGGTCTACCCAGGATGGACCCCAGGACGGACGGACCCCAATGGACCCCAGGTCGCTTGTCAAAGACCCATGGGAGGAGGAAGAGAGAAGAAAGAAGAGAGAAGAAAGAAGAGAGAAGAAGGAAGAGAGAAGAAAGAAGAAAGAAGAAGAAGAAGATAAGACAAGCTGAGTGAGACACGATGCCTCGTGTCCCTTGCTGGTATCAGCATCATTGCATGGAGCGTAATTGCAAGACAGGATCGTTTGCCTTAACTGGCCGCCCCTCCTGCAAGCATGTTGCTCTGTTGAGTGATTCATCCTGTGTCGTGCGGACTTGATGTGGCTGTCAGAAGTAGCTCTCTGAAGGAGGCGTGCTGGAGCAACAGGGAGGAAGAAGAGTAGGATGAGATTTCTACTGTTGGCAACTATATGAAGGTCTCGAAACTTGTAGTCCCCATAGCTGTGAAGAACCCCAATATACGTCTCTCATGGTGACTGACGTAGGGCCAATTACAGATCAGCTGGGACAACCGAATTCCACGGTCCTGTGCGCAGTTCAAGTAGTAACGGCTTTCGGGTTGACCAAGGGTTGTTGTGCGTTAACGACGGAGAAGCGACGGAGGCAGTTGTGTTGAAGAAATGTGGTACAGGATTATCTACAAGACCAAGCAGTGACGTCGCCCAGCCAGAGACAATGGACGTCTGTCTATATATTTCATTTTTTAGAGTAGGATGATGTATATTTGTTTAGCTAGGATGTATTTTTTTCGTTAATAAAGTTGTTGCACACAGCTAGCCTGCTTTAGCAGTGTTGCAAAAAACTTTATTTCGGGGAGAAGGGGAGATGTAACACTGTAAAAGTGTTTGGGTTAGTTTATTTAAAATATATATAGAATATGAGTCACAGACAGGGATTTGGAAAGGCGCCAAGTTGTCGGCGGAGATCTCACACCTCTAACCGTTAATGACCCCAAGTGACCTGAGGTCAGATCATGAGAATTTCACCTTGCTTCCGCTAAGCTTATAATTGTAGTCTGGTAGCCTTCAAACATGCCGACGTTTAAGGAGTGGCTTGGTAGTGCCGGAGGCTATCTACTTGTGGGCGGAGTTAGTACTAGGGTCCCCAATATATACTGAGGGAGCATAGAGCATAAGCAATCAAGAGACAAAAACAGCAGACGGCAGTCAGCAGAGCAGAGAAGACGTCCCTAGCAGGGAGGCTGTCGGCCGGCAGGGGCGAGACAGTCTCTGTCAAACTACAGACCCCCCCCCCCCTCTCTATTCAACTTAGACTCAGTCCTCGGTGAGTGAACATTAAGGTGACTTGTCGTGTTTTACAAGTGTTGTGTGACGATCAGGGGCAGTCAATTGTAGTGTTCTCAGATTCTTGGAGGATGACTCACTTTGAATATTAATCTTTAACATTTTAATTGGATTGCTTAAGTTATGATATTTATCATGGAAAATATAATTGTTGAATTTATTATTTAAATGGTCTTTCACTGTGTCCCTAGAGTTGAGTTGAGGTGAGAAAGCCTCGGGGATTATTGGTTTCCTGATTTTAATGAGTACATGGTACAGAGGGAACATACTAATAATGAACTCATGATAACATCTTTTGAGAATTTTGTGATACAGGCAAGTTCCATTCCTTGTCTTGTATGTAATGATCATGAATGGATGGTGGCAGCATTTCGTCTTCTACTATCTACTCTTCTACTTCTACTATCTACTCTTCTACTTCTACCTATCTACACCTCTCCCTCCACCCCCTCTCTAAACTCTCACTTTCAACTAATGACCCTCCTCGCTCCTCCCACCTCTCTACCTCTCACCCCAAACCCTCACTAATTACTTCACTATTCATTTCTTTCCTTTCGTTTCCTCTTATACGTTTGTGGCAATGATTCTGTATTCTAGAGTTCTCTCTAGAGTTTCGGGTAACTGATCAAGTGACGGCGCCTTGTAGTCTTAGCACCTAGGTAGTCAAATACCTAGGTTACAAGGTGTTGAACGAGAGAGGTTGCCTTAGGATCTCTGGGAGTGCTCTAGAATAGTTATCTAACTGGGGACGGGATAACGGACTAGAGAGAGCTGTTTCCCCCGGCCTCGTTAGTTAACTGGGGGGTGGAATAATGGACAAGATAGAGCTATTTCCCCCACCCCCCGTTACAGTGGGACCAAAGAGCCAGAGCTCAACCCCCGCAACCACAACTAGGTGAATATACACACGCACGCACACACGTGCACACACACACGTACACACGTACACACACAGACACAAACATACACACACTAATGCCTCTATTCACCTTGCAGTAAATAGGAACCTGAAAGTCAGGAAGCTGCTAAAGGCTGCATCTTGGGGATGTGTGTGTGTGTTGGATAAAAATATATGTTGTTTAGATATGATGGAGGAAAAGAGGCCGAGAGTCGGTACATTAGACAACCGACGCTTAGAAAAGCGGGGTCCAAGAGCTAACAACTAAATCTTGGAAATAATAAATTAAAATATTTAATACACACACATACATGTTTCACATGAATTTGGATGAGGGCACACTGAGGGCTGATGGCCCCGTCGACGGGGCAGGAAGTCGGCGGTTGATCAAAGGCCTCCCCCATCCTCCACATACCTGAGGATTTTTCCGGCTTAATTTTAAACGGAAGTAATGTCTTGGCATTTACGGCTTCAGCGGGTGGGTGGGTCCGTGGGTTTATTACACTATGAGTGAAAACAATCGCCTATTCTCTATTTTATATTGCCGCTTGTAGAGCTAGAAGCTGTTGCCTCTTGTGTGCGTTGCACAAGGGGATTAATATCTGGATTAATATCTTTGAATATTTCCAGTATTGTTTAAGGTATCGCTTAAATACCAAAGATACTGTTATTGGACACCGCTTAATTGACAATGTCTCAACAACGCAGGCTGAAGATGTGCGTGGCTCCTGCTATTGCAATGATGCTCATTTGCTTTTCAATCATGCGCCTTAGTTGCCCCTTCTCTAACTTACCGTTCTAAATACCCCTTCTCCATCTCTCGCAAACATTCTCCCTAATACATCTCCCCCCTTTCCTCCTGTCCTTCTGTCCATCTTTGTCCCCCTGTCCATCTTTGTCCCACTGTCCCTCACTTTGTCCCCTTGCCCACATTTTCTGTCCTCTGTCCCCGATCCCTTTCCCCCTGTCCCCCTCTCTGTCCCCTGTCCCCCTATCCCCCCCCCTTTCCATCTCTCTGTCCCCCTGTCCCTCGCTATCCCATTGTCCCTCTCTCTGTCCCCCTGTTCCTCTCTGTCCTCCTGTTCCTCTCTCTGTCCCCCTGTCCCTCTCTATCCCATTGTCCCTCTCTCTGTCCCCCTGTTCCTCTCTGTCCTCCTGTTCCTCTCTCTGTCCCCCTGTCACTCTCTGTCCTCCTGTTCCTCTATGTCCCCCTGTCCATCTCTGTCCCCCTGTCCTTCTCTCTGTCCCCTGTACCTCTCTGTCCCTCTGCCCACTCTTTCTGACCGCTGTCCTTTATCTGTCCCCCTCCCTTTCCTCCAGTCCCCCTATCCATCTCTGTCCCCTTGTCCCTGTCTCTGTTCCCCTGTCCCTATCTCTGCCCCCTGTCCATCTCTCTGTCCCCCTGTCCCCCTGTCCGCCCTTTCTGCCCCCCTGTTCCTGTCTTTCTCTGTCTGTCCCTGTCCCTCCCTCTGTCCCCCTGCCCACTCTTTCTATCCCCCGTCTCTCCTCTGTCCCCTCTCTCTTGGTCTCCTGCTCCCCCTCTCCTCCCTCTGTCCCCCGGTCCCCCTCTCTGACCCTATCCCTCTGTCTCTGTCCCTCTGTCTCTGTCCCTGTCCCCTTCTCTGTCCCTGTCTCCCTCTCTGTCCCACTGACCCCCTCTGTTCCCCCGTCCCTCCTCTGGCCCTGTCCGTCTGTCCCTGTCCCTCTGTCTTTGCCTCTTCTCGTTTCTGCCATTCTCTGTGTCAGCCTATCTCTCTGTCTCTTTCCTCGCTCTATCTCTGTCATTCTCTCACTGACTTTGCATATCCTTATCTATCCGTCTCTGTGTCTAACATTCTCTCCCTGACTCTGTCTATATCTATTTCTCTCTGTCTCAGTCTTCATCTCTTTCTCACCTTACATACATACATACATACATACATACATACATACATACATACATACATGCATACATACATACATACATACATACATACATACATACATACATACATACATACATACATACATACATACATACATACATACATACATACATACATACATACATACATACATTTATTTAACGCATGTGGTACACGCACAAGGGGACACAGGTGGAAGCTGAGTACCCAAATGAGCCAGAGAGATTATAGAAAGAACTTTTCAGTGTCAGAGTAGTTAATAAATGGAATGCATTAGGCAGTAATGTGGTGGAGGCTGACTCCATACACAGGTTCAAATGTAGATATGACAGAGCCCAGTAGGCTCAGGAATCTGTACGTCAGTTGATTGACGGTTGAGAGGCGGGACCAAAGAGCCAAAGTTCAACCCCCGCAACCACAACTAGGTTAGTACATACATACATACATACATACATACATAAGATATAAAACAGTGGAGGATTCCCAGGTAGAACAATCAACCACAATGCCCATTACCCCTTTACCCTGTTGTCCTTAACTACACAACTATACAAGACCACCTCACCTACAAGATTAGCAAACCACCTCTTGAGTCAAGAGAGATACGTTTTAGACTACACAATGAAACTGCTATAGACAATTTTATAACTGCTACTGATAATGTCAACTGGGAGTCCGAGTTAGGTAACATAGAGGACATCAACCTAGCAGTTCAATCTTTTCTTCAAAAAACTCTTAGCCTTTATAATACCCACTGTCCTATGCTTACAAAACAAGTCACAACCAAAAGGCTTAACAATCCCTGGCTTACAAAGGGAATACTTAAATCTATTAATTAAAAACATGACCTTGAGAAGAAGTATAGGTTAGGAATTGTCTCCAAAGAATTCTCAAAGAATTACTCATTATTGCTATCTAAGATAATTAGACGAGCCAAAACTAAATACTACGAAGATAAATTTACCCAAATAAAGAGCAACATTAAACAAACTTGGAGAACAATTTCACAAATATTGGAATCAAAGAAGCCTTTAAATAACAAACCGACTCTCCTGTCTAATAACGATGGTCAGCTTTCAGCCTCTGATTCTGCTATTGAGTTCAATAGGTTCTTCTCTTCCATTGGTTCATCCCTTGCTAATGATATTCCATCTTCCAGTACTGACATTAAGGACTATCTTACAGGGAACTATCCCCAGTCTCTGTACCTAAAGCCTATTAATTCCACTGACGTCAATGAGATAATCCTTTCCCTTAAAACCAAGTCTGGTGCCCTTGAGGAGATACCAACTTTAATCTACAAAAAAGCCTCCAGATCTTTAGCCCCTGCTATTGCTTTGCTCTTCAACAAGTCACTTAAACTCCAAACCTTTCCAGATATTCTAAAAAAAGCGAGAGTAACGCCTGTCCACAAATGTGGTGATCTCACAGATGTTAACAACTACAGAGCTATATCAATCCTGCCAAACTTGTCAAAAATGTTTGAAAAACTAATCTATAAGCAGCTTTACTCATATCTAGCCAAACTAAATATACTTAGCCCTTGCCAATATGGCTTCAGGCCCAAAAAAAGCACTAACGATGCACTTATTAGTATGCTTAACTCGATTCATACAGCTCTTGATAAAAATGAGTTCCCTGTTGGGTTATTTGTGGACCTGCGTAAAGCTTTCGATACTGTCAACCACCAAAACCTTCTTCTTAAATTACATCATTATGGTGTCAGAGGACACTCCCTACAATACCTCAAATCCTACCTTACTGACAGGCAAGAATGTGTTTCTGTGAAAAATACAATTTCTCCCACCCTACCCATCAACATTGGTGTTCCCCAGGGCAGCATACTTGTCCCTCTCCTCTTTCTCATCTACATTAATGACCTTCCAAATGCCTCCCAACACCTCAAACCAATTCTATTTGCTGACGACACAACCTTCATTTACTCCAGTCCTGATCCCCTTGCTCTAAATGCCACAGTAAATACTGAGCTAAATAAAGTCCATATGTGGCTAACTGCCAACAAACTCACCCTTAACATTGACAAAACTTTCTATATTCTGTTTGGCAATAAATCCTCTAATCAAATAAATCTCAAAATAAACAATACCCAAATTTGTAACAAATTAGATGGCAAATTCCTTGGCATTCTCATTGACCACAAGCTGAATTTCCAGGGACACATTCTAAACATATCAAAAAAAGTTTCAAAAACTGTGGGCATTCTTTCTAAGATCAGATATTATGTACCACGCCCTGCCTTGGTGACTCTCTATTACTCCCTTATCTATCCATATCTCAACTATGGTATTTGTGCTTGGGGCTCTACTACCCAAAATCACTTACGTCCTCTAATTACTCAACACAAAGCTGCTATTAGGACAATATCCAATTCTGGCCCCAGACATCACTCGGTACCCCTACTCAAATCTCTGAATATGTTAGACATTAAGTCACTGCACATTCTCTCATGTGTATTATACATATATAAAACGCTAAACTATAATGCCAATCCTGATCTCAAAAGCTTCATAGAAGGTTGTAACAGAACCCATGAGCACCACACCAGAAATAAATAGTTTTCATATTCCTAGAGTACGACTTAATCAAACCAGAAATGCTCTACAAATCAAGGGGCCCAGAATGTGGAATGACCTTCCCAACCATGTTAAAGACTGTACCTCTCTCTACCAGTTTAAGTTAAAAACGAAGCTATACCTAATAAATTCCCTGTAACCTACCTTGCCCCTCTGTTGTCAACACATGTATGTTTTTTGTTTTTTGTTTTTGTTTTTCAAATCAACGCTGTTTGAATGTAATTTTCTGTAATAATTTGTAATTGTATTTGTGCTGCTTTTTCAACAATGTTTCCCCTCTTTTACCTCTATTTTTATTTGTACTCAACACATTTTATTCTTTTTACCCATTAGTTTTAAGCTTTAGTCATTAGTGTTTTTTCCTGCCCGAAACGCTTTGCGTAATAGTGGCTTTAGGCATTGTATGTACTAGCTTTATCTATAAAGCCAACAAACTTTGTAAAATCTCTTTATGTATGTACCTTTACCTAAATAAAAATTATTATTATTATATTATACGAGTCATTAACACGTATAATGGCTGATCCCCCATCACGATAGCATGAAGACAAATTGCCTGACCCGCAGTCTGTCTTGCTCCTCAAATAATTTTCGGGTTAACGTCTCTCGAGTTTATCTCTCTAATGTTGTTTTCCCATCTTTCATTTTATCAGCTTAATTAGTTCCTTCATTATGCCCCAATTACTCATCCATTGAGCGGTAGTTAAACTGAACCCAAATTTATAAAAAGTTCCTTTTGCTAAGCAAGCTACAGTCTTGATAAAGTCAGATATATTGTTTGTTAACACATTTCTCAACAATGAACAGTCAGTTTTATCAAGCTAATATATCCAAACACAACGAGTGAGATTATTAACTGGTCTAATTATTTTATTTGACCAGTATATATTATTAGATTATACTGGTATAATTATATATATATATATATATATATATATATATATATATATATATATATATATATATATATATATATATATATATATATATATATATATATATATATATATATATATATATATATATATATATATATATATATATATATATATTAGTATATTTTGGTAGCAGTCTTTCCTGTAGACATATATTAGTAAATATGACCGAAAAAGTAAGATTAATAATTCTAACACGAATTTTCTCAATCTTTCGTACATTTCTTTTCACTGTTGGAGGTAAATCAAAAATCAATTCTCCAAAATTCATTTTTATTTCTAGTCTGACGCGACACGAGCGCGTTTCGTAAAACTTATTACATTTTCAAAGACTTTAGTTTACAAATACACAACTGAATAGAACTTACGCATCTCCGATTTTATATCTACATTTGAGTGAGGTGGAAGGGGTGATGTGGCATTAATCAACACAAGACAGAACAAGAGTTGGCATTAATGGGGTATTAATTTCATCAACACAAGACAGAACAAGGGGTGGCATTAATAGGGTATTAATTTCATCAACACAAGACAGAACACGAAACAATGGGTATTGAATAGAAGTGTTTGTAGAAAGCCTATTGGTCCATATTTCTTGATGCTTCTATATTGGAGCGGAGTCTTGAGGTGGGTAGAATATAGTTGTGCAATATTTGGCTGTTGATTGCTGGTGTTGACTTCTTGATGTGTAGTGCCTCGCAAACGTCAAGCCGCCTGCTATCGCTGTATCTATCGATGATTTCTGTGTTGTTTACTAGGATTTCTCTGGCGATGGTTTGGTTGTGGGAAGAGATTATATGTTCCTTAATGGAGCCCTGTTGCTTATGCATCGTTAAACGCCTAGAAAGAGATGTTGTTGTCTTGCCTATATACTGGGTTTTTTGGAGCTTACAGTCCCCAAGAGGGCATTTGAAGGCATAGACGACGTTAGTCTCTTTTAAAGCGTTCTGTTTTGTGTCTGGAGAGTTTCTCATGAGTAGGCTGGCCGTTTTTCTGGTTTTATAGTAAATCGTCAGTTGTATCCTCTGATTTTTGTCTGTAGGGATAACGTTTCTATTAACAATATCTTTCAGGACCCTTTCCTCCGTTTTATGAGCTGTGGAAAAGAAGTTCCTGTAAAATAGTCTAATAGGGGGTATAGGTGTTGTGTTAGTTGTCTCTACAGAGGTTGCATGGCTTTTCACTTTCCTTCTTATGATGTCTTCGACGAAACCATTGGAGAAGCCGTTGTTGACTAGGACCTGCCTTACCCTACAGAGTTCTTCGTCGACTTGCTTCCATTCTGAGCTGTGGCTGAGAGCACGGTCGACATATGCGTTAACAACACTCCTCTTGTACCTGTCTGGGCAGTCGCTGTTGGCATTTAGGCACATTCCTATGTTCGTTTCCTTAGTGTAGACTGCAGTGTGGAAACCTCCGCTCTTTTCCATGACTCTTACATCTAGAAAGGGCAGCTTCCCATCCTTTTCCATCTCGTAAGTGAAACGCAGCACGGAACTCTGCTCAAATGCCTCCTTTAGCTCCTGCAGATGTCTGACATCAGGTACCTGTGTAAAAATGTCGTCAACATACCTGCAGTATATGGCCGGTTTCAAGTTCATGTCGACTAAGACTTTTTGCTCGATGGTACCCATGTAGAAGTTTGCAAACAGGACACCTAGGGGTGAACCCATGGCGACCCCATCTACTTGCTTATACATGTGCCCATCCGGGCTCAAGATGGGTGCCTCTTTAGTACAAGCTTGGAGTAGTTTCCTCAGAATATTTTCTGGTATGTCAAGAGGAGTACAGGCTGGATCACGATACACTCTGTCAACTATCATTCCGATTGTCTCGTCCACAGGTACGTTGGTAAACAGCGATTCTACGTCCAACGAGGCTCTTATCCCTGTGGCCCGTGTGCCCCGCAGTAAGTCAACAAATTCCTTTGGAGACTTCAGGCTGAGGGCGCAAGGAACATAAGGAGTCAGCAGGCCGTTGAATCGCTTCGCCAGTCTGTACGTGGGTGTGGGTATCTGGCTAATGATTGGCCGAAGTGGGTTTCCAGGCTTGTGTGTCTTGACATTTCCATACGCATATCCAGGTTTATATTCCCCAATGATCTTTGGCAGGTGGAGTCCGGATTTCTTGGCGTTCACAGTTTCGATCAGTTTGTTGACCTTTGCTTTTAATTCGGCTGTAGTGTCCTTCGTTACCCTTTGGAACTTAGTTTGGTCAGAGAGTATGATGTTCATTTTCGCCAGATATTCGTCTTTTTTAAGAATGACATATATTGGCGACTTGTCACCTCTCCTGACAACTATCTCCTTGTTCTCACGAAGGCTTTTAGCTGCCGCTTTAAGCTCGGGGGACAGTATGGTGCTTCTGTAATTGCCTCGATTCTTTCCTCCTTCTGCAATAAGTTCTGCTTGTAAGGTATCTTTGGTAGTGACCTTCTTTTGTGTCTCGAGGTCGAATATGTCGTCCAACAGAATTTCCAACTCTACTTTCCGGGCCATCTCACTCGGTCTGGACATAACATGACAGTTTATGCCCAGATTTAGGAGAGTGACTTGGTCCTCAGTGAGGTTAATTCCTGCAAGGTTCAGGAAGCCATCTCTTGGTCGTGGAATTGAATTTTGAAAATGAATTTTGGAGAATTGATTTTTTATTTACCTTCAACAGTGAAAAGAAATGTACGAAAGATTGAGAAAATTCGTGTTAGAATTATTAATCTTACTTTTTCGGTCATATTTAATAATATATGTCTACAGGAAAGACTGCTACCAAAATATACTAATATTAAAGCGCACGACCCAGCAGCAAGGAATCAAGCCTTCACGATAAAATATCGCCAGGATCTGATTCGTGATCAGATATACAAGGCAGAGAATGAAATCAAAGACAACAAAACGCAACTACTTCATGCTACAAACGAGTGGAGAAATAGCAACATCGACGAAAGTATCCGTACCCGCATTGAACAACACCTCGACATCCTCACAGACCAACATTACCTCAGCACTGAAACAAGGATTATCAAGAAACTAACAACATTATATAGAGGACCTATGGCAATTCCACGACCAAGAGATGGCTTCCTGAACCTTGCAGGAATTAACCTCACTGAGGACCAAGTCACTCTCCTAAATCTGGGCATAAACTGTCATGTTATGTCCAGACCGAGTGAGATGGCCCGGAAAGTAGAGTTGGAAATTCTGTTGGACGACATATTCGACCTCGAGACACAAAAGAAGGTCACTACCAAAGATACCTTACAAGCAGAACTTATTGCAGAAGGAGGAAAGAATCGAGGCAATTACAGAAGCACCATACTGTCCCCCGAGCTTAAAGCGGCAGCTAAAAGCCTTCGTGAGAACAAGGAGATAGTTGTCAGGAGAGGTGACAAGTCGCCAATATATGACATTCTTAAAAAAAGACGAATATCTGGCGAAAATGAACATCATACTCTCTGACCAAACTAAGTTCCAAAGGGTAACGAAGGACACTACAGCCGAATTAAAAGCAAAGGTCAACAAACTGATCGAAACTGTGAACGCCAAGAAATCCGGACTCCACCTGCCAAAGATCATTGGGGAATATAAACCTGGATATGCGTATGGAAATGTCAAGACACACAAGCCTGGAAACCCACTTCGGCCAATCATTAGCCAGATACCCACACCCACGTACAGACTGGCGAAGCGATTCAACGGCCTGCTGACTCCTTATGTTCCTTGCGCCTTCAGCCTGAAGTCTCCAAAGGAATTTGTTGACTTACTGCGGGGCACACGGGCCACAGGGATAAGAGCCTCGTTGGACGTAGAATCGCTGTTTACCAACGTACCTGTGGACGAGACAATCGGAATGATAGCCGACAGAGTGTATCGTGATCCAGCCTGTACTCCTCTTGACATACCAGAAAATATTCTGAGGAAACTACTCCAAGCTTGTACTAAAGAGGCACCCTTCTTGAGCCCGGATGGGCACATGTATAAGCAAGTAGATGGGGTCGCCATGGGTTCACCCCTAGGTGTCCTGTTTGCAAACTTCTACATGGGTACCATCGAGCAAAAAGTCTTAGTCGACATGAACTTGAAACCGGCCATATACTGCAGGTATGTTGACGACATTTTTACACAGGTACCTGATGTCAGACATCTGCAGGAGCTAAAGGAGGCATTTGAGCAGAGTTCCGTGCTGCGTTTCACTTACGAGATGGAAAAGGATGGGAAGCTGCCCTTTCTAGATGTAAGAGTCATGGAAAAGAGCGGAGGTTTCCACACTGCAGTCTACACTAAGGAAACGAACATAGGAATGTGCCTAAATGCCAACAGCGACTGCCCAGACAGGTACAAGAGGAGTGTTGTTAACGCATATGTCGACCGTGCTCTCAGCCACAGCTCAGAATGGAAGCAAGTCGACGAAGAACTCTGTAGGGTAAGGCAGGTCCTAGTCAACAACGGCTTCTCCAATGGTTTCGTCGAAGACATCATAAGAAGGAAAGTGAAAAGCCATGCAACCTCTGAAGAGACAACTAACACAACACCTATACCCCCTATTAGACTATTTTACAGGAACTTCTTTTCCACAGCTCATAAAATGGAGGAAAGGGTCCTGAATGATATTGTTAATAGAAACGTTATCCCTACAGACAAAAATCAGAGGATACAACTGACGATTTACTATAAAACCAGAAAAACGGCCAGCCTACTCATGAGAAACTCTCCAGACACAAAACAGAACGCTTTAAAAGAGACTAACGTCGTCTATGCCTTCAAATGCCCTCTTGGGGACTGTAAGCTCCAAAAAACCCAGTATATAGGCAAGACAACAACATCTCTTTCTAGGCGTTTAACGATGCATAAGCAACAGGGCTCCATTAAGGAACATATAATCTCTTCCCACAACCAAACCATCGCCAGAGAAATCCTAGTAAACAACACAGAAATCATCGATAGATACAGCGATAGCAGGCGGCTTGACGTTTGCGAGGCACTACACATCAAGAAGTCAACACCAGCATTCAACAGCCAAATATTGCACAACTATATTCTACCCACCTCAAGACTCCGCTCCAATATAGAAGCATCAAGAAATATGGACCAATAGGCTTTCTACAAACACTTCTATTCAATACCCATTGTTTCGTGTTCTGTCTTGTGTTGATGAAATTAATACCCTATTAATGCCACCCCTTGTTCTGTCTTGTGTTGATGAAATTAATACCCTATTAATGCCAACTCTTGTTCTGTCTTGTGTTGATTAATGCCACATCACCCCTTCCACCTCACTCAAATGTAGATATAAAATCGGAGATGCGTAAGTTCTATTCAGTTGTGTATTTGTAAACTAAAGTCTTTGAAAATGTAATAAGTTTTACGAAACGCGCTCGTGTCGCGTCAGACTAGAAATAAAAATGAATTTTGGAGAATTGATTTTTGATTTACCTCCAACAGTGAAAAGAAATGTACGAAAGATTGAGAAAATTCGTGTTAGAATTATTAATCTTACTTTTTCGGTCATATTTAATAATATATGTCTACAGGAAAGACTGCTACCAAAATATACTAATATATATATATATATATATATATATATATATATATATATATATATATATATATATATATATATATATATATATATATATATATATATATATATATATATATATATATAATTATACCAGTATAATCTAATAATATATACTGGTCAAATAAAATAATTAGACCAGTTAATAATCTCACTCGTTGTGTTTGGATATATTAGCTTGATAAAACTGACTGTTCATTGTTGAGAAATGTGTTAACAAACAATATATCTGACTTTATCAAGACTGTAGCTTGCTTAGCAAAAGGAACTTTTTATAAATTTGGGTTCAGTTTAACTACCGCTCAATGGATGAGTAATTGGGGCATAATGAAGGAACTAATTAAGCTGATAAAATGAAAGATGGGAAAACAACATTAGAGAGATAAACTCGAGAGACGTTAACCCGAAAATTATTTGAGGAGCAAGACAGACTGCGGGTCAGGCAATTTGTCTTCATGCTATCGTGATGGGGGATCAGCCATTATACGTGTTAATGACTCGTATAATATAATAATAATAATTTTTATTTAGGTAAAGGTACATACATAAAGAGATTTTACAAAGTTTGTTGGCTTTATAGATAAAGCTAGTACATACAATGCCTAAAGCCACTATTACGCAAAGCGTTTCGGGCAGGAAAAAACACTAATGACTAAAGCTTAAAACTAATGGGTAAAAAGAATAAAATGTGTTGAGTACAAATAAAAATAGAGGTAAAAGAGGGGAAACATTGTTGAAAAAGCAGCACAAATACAATTACAAATTATTACAGAAAATTACATTCAAACAGCGTTGATTTGAAAAACAAAAACAAAAAACATACATGTGTTGACAACAGAGGGGCAAGGTAGGTTACAGGGAATTTATTAGGTATAGCTTCGTTTTTAACTTAAACTGGTAGAGAGAGGTACAGTCTTTAACATGGTTGGGAAGGTCATTCCACATTCTGGGCCCCTTGATTTGTAGAGCATTTCTGGTTTGATTAAGTCGTACTCTAGGAATATGAAAACTATTTATTTCTGGTGTGGTGCTCATGGGTTCTGTTACAACCTTCTATGAAGCTTTTGACATCAGGATTGGCATTATAGTTTAGCGTTTTATATATGTATAATACACATGAGAGAATGTGCAGTGACTTAATGTCTAACATATTCAGAGATTTGAGTAGGGGTACCGAGTGATGTCTGGGGCCAGAATTGGATATTGTCCTAATAGCAGCTTTGTGTTGAGTAATTAGAGGACGTAAGTGATTTTGGGTAGTAGAGCCCCAAGCACAAATACCATAGTTGAGATATGGATAGATAAGGGAGTAATAGAGAGTCACCAAGGCAGGGCGTGGTACATAATATCTGATCTTAGAAAGAATGCCCACAGTTTTTGAAACTTTTTTTGATATGTTTAGAATGTGTCCCTGGAAATTCAGCTTGTGGTCAATGAGAATGCCAAGGAATTTGCCATCTAATTTGTTACAAATTTGGGTATTGTTTATTTTGAGATTTATTTGATTAGAGGATTTATTGCCAAACAGAATATAGAAAGTTTTGTCAATGTTAAGGGTGAGTTTGTTGGCAGTTAGCCACATATGGACTTTATTTAGCTTAGTATTTACTGTGGCATTTAGAGCAAGGGGATCAGGACTGGAGTAAATGAAGGTTGTGTCGTCAGCAAATAGAATTGGTTTGAGGTGTTGGGAGGCATTTGGAAGGTCATTAATGTAGATGAGAAAGAGGAGAGGGCCAAGTATGCTGCCCTGGGGAACACCAATGTTGATGGGTAGGGTGGGAGAAATTGTATTATTCACAGAAACACATTCGAGCCTGTCAGTAAGGTAGGATTTGAGGTATTGTAGGGAGTGTCCTCTGACACCATAATGATGTAATTTAAGAAGAAGGTTTTGGTGGTTGACAGTATCGAAAGCTTTACGCAGGTCCACAAATAACCCAACAGGGAACTCATTTTTATCAAGAGCTGTATGAATCGAGTTAAGCATACTAATAAGTGCATCGTTAGTGCTTTTTTTGGGCCTGAAGCCATATTGGCAAGGGCTAAGTATATTTAGTTTGGCTAGATATGAGTAAAGCTGCTTATAGATTAGTTTTTCAAACATTTTTGACAAGTTTGGCAGGATTGATATAGCTCTGTAGTTGTTAACATCTGTGAGATCACCACATTTGTGGACAGGCGTTACTCTCGCTTTTTTTAGAATATCTGGAAAGGTTTGGAGTTTAAGTGACTTGTTGAAGAGCAAAGCAATAGCAGGGGCTAAAGATCTGGAGGCTTTTTTGTAGATTAAAGTTGGTATCTCCTCAAGGGCACCAGACTTGGTTTTAAGGGAAAGGATTATCTCATTGACGTCAGTGGAATTAATAGGCTTTAGGTACAGAGACTGGGGATAGTTCCCTGTAAGATAGTCCTTAATGTCAGTACTGGAAGATGGAATATCATTAGCAAGGGATGAACCAATGGAAGAGAAGAACCTATTGAACTCAATAGCAGAATCAGAGGCTGAAAGCTGACCATCGTTATTAGACAGGAGAGTCGGTTTGTTATTTAAAGGCTTCTTTGATTCCAATATTTGTGAAATTGTTCTCCAAGTTTGTTTAATGTTGCTCTTTATTTGGGTAAATTTATCTTCGTAGTATTTAGTTTTGGCTCGTCTAATTATCTTAGATAGCAATAATGAGTAATTCTTTGAGAATTCTTTGGAGACAATTCCTAACCTATACTTCTTCTCAAGGTCATGTTTTTTATTAATAGATTTAAGTATTCCCTTTGTAAGCTAGGGATTGTTAAGCCTTTTGGTTGTGACTTGTTTTGTAAGCATAGGACAGTGGGTATTATAAAGGCTAAGAGTTTTTTGAAGAAAAGATTGAACTGCTAGGTTGATGTCCTCTATGTTACCTAACTCGGACTCCCAGTTGACATTATCAGTAGCAGTTATAAAATTGTCTATAGCAGTTTCATTGTGTAGTCTAAAACGTATCTCTCTTGACTCAAGAGGTGGTTTGCTAATCTTGTAGGTGAGGTGGTCTTGTATAGTTGTGTAGTTAAGGACAACAGGGTAAAGGGGTAATGGGCATTGTGGTTGATTGTTCTACCTGGGAATCCTCCACTGTTTTATATCTTATGTATGTATGTATGTATGTATGTATGTATGTATGTACTAACCTAGTTGTGGTTGCGGGGGTTGAACTTTGGCTCTTTGGTCCCGCCTCTCAACCGTCAATCAACTGACGTACAGATTCCTGAGCCTACTGGGCTCTGTCATATCTACATTTGAACCTGTGTATGGAGTCAGCCTCCACCACATTACTGCCTAATGCATTCCATTTATTAACTACTCTGACACTGAAAAGTTCTTTCTATAATCTCTCTGGCTCATTTGGGTACTCAGCTTCCACCTGTGTCCCCTTGTGCGTGTACCACATGCGTTAAATAAATGTATGTATGTATGTATGTATGTATGTATGTATGTATGTATGTATGTATGTATGTATGTATGTATGTATGTATGTATGTATGTATGTATGTATGTATGTATGTATGCATGTATGTATGTATGTATGTATGTATGTATGTATGTAAGGTGAGAAAGAGATGAAGACTGAGACAGAGAGAAATAGATATAGACAGAGTCAGGGAGAGAATGTTAGACACAGAGACGGATAGATAAGGATATGCAAAGTCAGTGAGAGAATGACAGAGATAGAGCGAGGAAAGAGACAGAGAGATAGGCTGACACAGAGAATGGCAGAAACGAGGAGAGGCAAAGACAGAGGGACAGGGACAGACGGACAGGGCCAGAGGAGGGACGGGGGAACAGAGGGGGTCAGTGGGACAGAGAGGGAGACAGGGACAGAGAAGGGGACAGGGACAGAGACAGAGGGACAGAGACAGAGGGATAGGGTCAGAGAGGGGGACCGGGGGACAGAGGGAGGAGAGGGGGAGCAGGAGACCAAGAGAGAGGGGACAGAGGAGAGACGGGGGATAGAAAGAGTGGGCAGGGGGACAGAGGGAGGGACAGGGACAGACAGAGAAAGACAGGAACAGGGGGGCAGAAAGGGCGGACAGGGGGACAGGGGGACAGAGAGATGGACAGGGGGCAGAGATAGGGACAGGGGAACAGAGACAGGGACAAGGGGACAGAGATGGATAGGGGGACTGGAGGAAAGGGAGGGGGACAGATAAAGGACAGCGGTCAGAAAGAGTGGGCAGAGGGACAGAGAGGTACAGGGGACAGAGAGAAGGACAGGGGGACAGAGATGGACAGGGGGACATAGAGGAACAGGAGGACAGAGAGTGACAGGGGGACAGAGAGAGGAACAGGAGGACAGAGAGGAACAGGGGGACAGAGAGAGGGACAATGGGATAGAGAGGGACAGGGGGACAGAGAGAGGAACAGGAGGACAGAGAGGAACAGGGGGACAGAGAGAGGGACAATGGGATAGAGAGGGACAGGGGGACAGAGAGATGGAAAGGGGGGGGATAGGGGGACAGGGGACAGAGAGGGGGACAGGGGGAAAGGGATCGGGGACAGAGGACAGAAAATGTGGGCAAGGGGACAAAGTGAGGGACAGTGGGACAAAGATGGACAGGGGGACAAAGATGGACAGAAGGACAGGAGGAAAGGGGGGAGATGTATTAGGGAGAATGTTTGCGAGAGATGGAGAAGGGGTATTTAGAACGGTAAGTTAGAGAAGGGGCAACTAAGGCGCATGATTGAAAAGCAAATGAGCATCATTGCAATAGCAGGAGCCACGCACATCTTCAGCCTGCGTTGTTGAGACATTGTCAATTAAGCGGTGTCCAATAACAGTATCTTTGGTATTTAAGCGATACCTTAAAAAATACTGGAAATATTCAAAGATATTAATCCAGATATTAATCCCCTTGTGCAACGCACACAAGAGGCAACAGCTTCTAGCTCTACAAGCGGCAATATAAAATAGAGAATAGGCGATTGTTTTCACTCATAGTGTAATAAACCCACGGACCCACCCACCCGCTGAAGCCGTAAATGCCAAGACATTACTTCCGTTTAAAATTAAGCCGGAAAAATCCTCAGGTATGTGGAGGATGGGGGAGGCCTTTGATCAACCGCCGACTTCCTGCCCCGTCGACGGGGCCATCAGCCCTCAGTGTGCCCTCATCCAAATTCATGTGAAACATGTATGTGTGTGTATTAAATATTTTAATTTATTATTTCCAAGATTTAGTTGTTAGCTCTTGGACCCCGCTTTTCTAAGCGTCGGTTGTCTAATGTACCGACTCTCGGCCTCTTTTCCTCCATCATATCTAAACAACATATATTTTTATCCAACACACACACACATCCCCAAGATGCAGCCTTTAGCAGCTTCCTGACTTTCAGGTTCCTATTTACTGCAAGGTGAATAGAGGCATTAGTGTGTGTATGTTTGTGTCTGTGTGTGTACGTGTGTACGTGTGTGTGTGCACGTGTGTGCGTGCGTGTGTATATTCACCTAGTTGTGGTTGCGGGGGTTGAGCTCTGGCTCTTTGGTCCCACTGTAACGGGGGGTGGGGGAAATAGCTCTATCTTGTCCATTATTCCACCCCCCAGTTAACTAACGAGGCCGGGGGAAACAGCTCTCTCTAGTCCGTTATCCCGTCCCCAGTTAGATAACTATTCTAGAGCACTCCCAGAGATCCTAAGGCAACCTCTCTCGTTCAACACCTTGTAACCTAGGTATTTGACTACCTAGGTGCTAAGACTACAAGGCGCCGTCACTTGATCAGTTACCCGAAACTCTAGAGAGAACTCTAGAATACAGAATCATTGCCACAAACGTATAAGAGGAAACGAAAGGAAAGAAATGAATAGTGAAGTAATTAGTGAGGGTTTGGGGTGAGAGGTAGAGAGGTGGGAGGAGCGAGGAGGGTCATTAGTTGAAAGTGAGAGTTTAGAGAGGGGGTGGAGGGAGAGGTGTAGATAGGTAGAAGTAGAAGAGTAGATAGTAGAAGTAGAAGAGTAGATAGTAGAAGACGAAATGCTGCCACCATCCATTCATGATCATTACATACAAGACAAGGAATGGAACTTGCCTGTATCACAAAATTCTCAAAAGATGTTATCATGAGTTCATTATTAGTATGTTCCCTCTGTACCATGTACTCATTAAAATCAGGAAACCAATAATCCCCGAGGCTTTCTCACCTCAACTCAACTCTAGGGACACAGTGAAAGACCATTTAAATAATAAATTCAACAATTATATTTTCCATGATAAATATCATAACTTAAGCAATCCAATTAAAATGTTAAAGATTAATATTCAAAGTGAGTCATCCTCCAAGAATCTGAGAACACTACAATTGACTGCCCCTGATCGTCACACAACACTTGTAAAACACGACAAGTCACCTTAATGTTCACTCACCGAGGACTGAGTCTAAGTTGAATAGAGAGGGGGGGGGGGGTCTGTAGTTTGACAGAGACTGTCTCGCCCCTGCCGGCCGACAGCCTCCCTGCTAGGGACGTCTTCTCTGCTCTGCTGACTGCCGTCTGCTGTTTTTGTCTCTTGATTGCTTATGCTCTATGCTCCCTCAGTATATATTGGGGACCCTAGTACTAACTCCGCCCACAAGTAGATAGCCTCCGGCACTACCAAGCCACTCCTTAAACGTCGGCATGTTTGAAGGCTACCAGACTACAATTATAAGCTTAGCGGAAGCAAGGTGAAATTCTCATGATCTGACCTCAGGTCACTTGGGGTCATTAACGGTTAGAGGTGTGAGATCTCCGCCGACAACTTGGCGCCTTTCCAAATCCCTGTCTGTGACTCATATTCTATATATATTTTAAATAAACTAACCCAAACACTTTTACAGTGTTACATCTCCCCTTCTCCCCGAAATAAAGTTTTTTGCAACACTGCTAAAGCAGGCTAGCTGTGTGCAACAACTTTATTAACGAAAAAAATACATCCTAGCTAAACAAATATACATCATCCTACTCTAAAAAATGAAATATATAGACAGACGTCCATTGTCTCTGGCTGGGCGACGTCACTGCTTGGTCTTGTAGATAATCCTGTACCACATTTCTTCAACACAACTGCCTCCGTCGCTTCTCCGTCGTTAACGCACAACAACCCTTGGTCAACCCGAAAGCCGTTACTACTTGAACTGCGCACAGGACCGTGGAATTCGGTTGTCCCAGCTGATCTGTAATTGGCCCTACGTCAGTCACCATGAGAGACGTATATTGGGGTTCTTCACAGCTATGGGGACTACAAGTTTCGAGACCTTCATATAGTTGCCAACAGTAGAAATCTCATCCTACTCTTCTTCCTCCCTGTTGCTCCAGCACGCCTCCTTCAGAGAGCTACTTCTGACAGCCACATCAAGTCCGCACGACACAGGATGAATCACTCAACAGAGCAACATGCTTGCAGGAGGGGCGGCCAGTTAAGGCAAACGATCCTGTCTTGCAATTACGCTCCATGCAATGATGCTGATACCAGCAAGGGACACGAGGCATCGTGTCTCACTCAGCTTGTCTTATCTTCTTCTTCTTCTTTCTTCTTTCTTCTCTCTTCCTTCTTCTCTCTTCTTTCTTCTCTCTTCTTTCTTCTCTCTTCCTCCTCCCATGGGTCTTTGACAAGCGACCTGGGGTCCATTGGGGTCCGTCCGTCCTGGGGTCCATCCTGGGTAGACCGATGTTGGTGGGACAGACTGGAGTCGTTGTTGCTCCTCTTCCATCTTTACTGGGTCGTCTGGGGTCGTCTGCAGAACGACCTGGGGTCCACTGGGGGTCCGTCCGTCTTGGGGTCCGCTGGGGTCCGTCCGTCCTGGGGTCCACTGGGTAGACCAATGTTGACTGACCGAGAGGGCTGCATCTTGGGGTCCCCTGGGGTGGCGATGGTGGTGGAGCCATGACCTCCAGGTAGTGGGCTGGTCGTGGTGGTGGTGATAAACGCCCGTGAGTATGGTACACAGCAGCCGTCTCCCTCTTTTGTATGTGCGTCTCTCCTCTCTTCTGGCTCCCACCTGTGGGTGAACAGAAAGGCAACAATACCCGTGTTCCATCTTGTTGTGTGACCCTGTAGTTTGTATAGGGTTCACACAGTCCAATTATAAGCTTTCCTCCTGGCAACAACTACACTTAAATTTTAATAATCCAATTAACTCTGAATGATATTGACTTGGTGGAACATAAAACAGTAACAGAGTAAAGTTAGAGAAGAGAGAATAAGGTCGTCACTCCTTTTAACTTGTCACAAAAAAAAAAATCAACACTAATAGACAAAACACTAGCCTAAACTTAACTGTACCGTTCTTAATCTTAAGTACTTAATTAACCATTACTCCCACCCTTAACCTACAGCCACCTACATGACCCAGAGTGTTTCCCTAGCTTCTCCGCCGGTCAACAACTCCCAACTGTTGTCACACCTGTGACCAGACTATCCAACGTCGAGCGTCCCCAACGTGAAGTCTACTGACATACTAAGCCTCCCCCTAGCATGCTGTACAATACCAGTACGCCTCGGGTTATTGCGTTCAAATGGAGTAAAACAGTCGATCGCAATAATCTGAGCAGAACCACCACTAAATTCTACTTAAGAACTACACCTGCCACTCCCAAACTGACCTGGAGACCAGCGGTGGCTGGGTGTCCTCCTGGGACATGCGAGGTCACCTGTCACACTCGGTTGACCTGCACTACCAACACCGCTAAGTTCCAAAATCACCAAATCTTATCACTAACATTAATCACTACACACGCAAGTTCTGGTGAACATTCCCTGAATACCACAAAACTCACAAAATCACTAAACCACAACACTAGAGAATCACTATCTCCTAGCCTGAAAAAAACTCGCTAAATCGCGAAAGTAAAACACCTGTCAAGATCTCCCTGATAGCGCCTGAGCGGCAAAAGGACACGTGGGACTGAACAATGTTAAAAGAACACCAATACCTTAAACATTGTTCAACACCGCTGCCATCATTGTAACGGGGGGTGGGGGAAATAGCTCTATCTTGTCCATTATTCCACCCCCCAGTTAACTAACGAAGCCGGGGGAAACAGCTCTCTCTAGTCCGTTATCCCGTCCCCAGTTAGCTAACTATTCTAGAGCACTCCCAGAGTTCCTAAGGCAACCTCTCTCGTTCAACACCTTGTAACCTAGGTATTCGACTACCTAGGTGCTAAGACTACAAGGCGCCGTAACTGGATCAGTTACCCGAAACCCTAGAGAGAACTCTAGAATACAAAATCATTGCCACAAACGTATAAGAGAAAACGAAAGGAAAGAAATGAATAGTGAAGTAATTAGTGAGGGTTTGGGGTGAGAGGTAGAGAGGCGGGAGGAGCGAGGAGGGTCATTAGTTGAAAGTGAGAGTTCAGAGAGGGGTGGAGGGAGAGGTATAGATAGGTAGAAGTAGAAGAGTAGATAGTAGAAGTAGATAGTAGAAGACGAAATGCTGCCACCATCCATTCATGATCATTACATACAAGACAAGGAATGGAACTTGCCTGTATCACAAAATTCTCAAAAGATGTTATCATGAGTTCATTATTAGTATGTTCCCTCTGTACCATGTACTCATTAAAATCAGGAAACCAATAATCCCCGAGGCTTTCTCACCTCAACTCAACTCTAGGGACACAGTGAAAGACCATTTAAATAATAAATTCAACAATTATATTTTCCATGATAAATATCATAACTTAAGCAATCCAATTAAAATGTTAAAGATTAATATTCAAAGTGAGTCATCCTCCAAGAATCTGAGAACACTACAATTGACTGACCCTGATCGTCACACAACACTTGTAAAACACGACAAGTCACCTTAATGTTCACTCACCGAGGACTGAGTCTAAGTTGAATAGAGAGGGGGGGGGGGTCTGTAGTTTGACAGAGACTGTCTCGCCCCTGCCGGCCGACAGCCTCCCTGCTAGGGACGTCTTCTCTGCTCTGCTGACTGCCGTCTGCTGTTTTTGTCTCTTGATTGCTTATGCTCTATGCTCCCTCAGTATATATTGGGGACCCTAGTACTAACTCCGCCCACAAGTAGATAGCCTCCGGCACTACCAAGCCACTCCTTAAACGTCGGCATGTTTGAAGGCTACCAGACTACAATTATAAGCTTAGCGGAAGCAAGGTGAAATTCTCATGATCTGACCTCAGGTCACTTGGGGTCATTAACGGTTAGAGGTGTGAGATCTCCGCCGACAACTTGGCGCCTTTCCAAATCCCTGTCTGTGACTCATATTCTATATATATTTTAAATAAACTAACCCAAACACTTTTACAGTGTTACACCACCTCTCAACTGGCAATCAACTGATGTACAGATTCCTGAGCCTACTGGGCTCTATCATATCTGCATTTGAAACTGTGTATGGAGTCAGCCTCCACCACATCACTGCCTAATGCATTCCATCTATTAACTACTCTGACACTGAACTCTGACACTTATGGTTATAAAAACGGAAACCACGTACAAAACTCAGGCAAATCATAACATAGAACGAAAAGGCAATGTAAAGGATCTGGGTGTGACTCATGTCGGAAGACCTTACCTTTAAAGAACACAATAAAGTAGCCGTCACAACTGCAAGAAAAATGACAGGTTGGATAACAAGAACTTTTCACACTAGAGATGCTATACCGATGATGATACTTTTCAAAACGCTTGTGCTCTCTAGAGTGGAGTACTGCTGCACAATGACAGCACCTTTCAAAGCTGGAGAAATTGCTGACCTGGAGAGCGTGCAGAGATCCTTTACTGCTAGTTTCTGATAACGGAGGAATGAGACACCGACAGCATTGGGACCTATTTTATTTAATTTTTTAGTAGAAACAAATAAATAATTTTTTTCAGACCATGTTAATGAACAGGATAACTTGTATAATTTTTCAACAGCATAAATACATGTATAACTTGACTACAATGACTTTAATACATATGCTTATATCCGGTAACTAAATAGAACATGGTCTGCAGAACGCGGAATCCTTATTAACTATTGGTACAAGTAAGGCAAACGTTTACATAATTTTCAAGTAGAAGCAGGGCTTATATATAGAGTATCATATAGTGGCCTAACACATGACAGAAATAATGCGCCAATCCCAGACATAATGTGAAATGGTAAATTACTAGTATCTGTAGAATACACCTATAGGACAAATTTAACAATACTCTTACAAGTGAGAGTAAGTAGCTGCGGACAGCGTAATACTTAGGGGCCGGCGCTGCACCCCCACTCGCAGAGCCAGCTGGCCGGACCCCCCCCCCCCCCCCCCGAAGGGGCGAGTGCCTGCTGGCCGCGTAATGTTTTCAATGTGGAAGTATGAAGACCTCTTGCCTGGCGTAATAGTGAAAAACGTCACTCCTCCACCGTCCGACGTCCTTAATTGTTTCCTGTTCATGCCCGTCAAGTGACAGCTGCGTGGCCCGTCCATTGGGCGGGCGCTGGCCGCGTAAGGAGCATCAGCGTGTAGGGGCGTTGTCTTCTCATCTGACGTTGGGGGCCGTGCCACCAGGAATGGCGTAGCCGCAAGTTCTGCGTCGCGTGGTGTCATTGAGTTTTTCCTTGTCTGCGTCCACATCCGTGCCCGTACACCCGTTACCTCTGCCGTTAAAAAAAACAGTCAGGAATTTCCAGAACTGAAAAAAGGTACAGAGTCGGGCGTACATGGCTGTTAAATGCTGCTAGGTAAGCAGCGTCCTGGAAGTGTCCAATGGAGCCCCTTCTGGTGCATGGGTATACAAGGCGGCCGTCTTGATGTCCGCGTGTAGTGGGCGTATTACCTCGTGCCTTCTTCGCGTGCTATGCCCCGCCGCGCCAGGACATCCTTGTGTCGTCGTCATTGCTGTATCCCGCCCTTGCAGAGACTAGCCCAGTGAGGTTGACCCCAGGGCGGGTGAGTAGGTCCTGCGTGTGCCAATCCGAGCAGTCCGTCGGGAGTGTTCATCGTGCGCGATCCTATGCTCTCCATCCATGAGGTGTTCCCTGATGGTCTGTAGTCGTTCTCGTGCGTGCTTCGCGCCACGCCAGGTCGTCCTCGTGGGCGTCGTCGTCGCTGTATCCCGCCCATGCGGAGGCTAGCCTAGCGAGGCTGGCCCCAGTGCAGCTGAGTAGTTCCTTCATTCGCCCATCCGTGCAGTCCATCGAGAGTGTTCTTCGGTGGCAAACCAATGTTCCCCGTCCATTAGGTGTTCCCCGATGGTCTGTAGTCGTTCTGGAAATATTACGGCAGTAAGAGTTGGCAGGGGTGGACATGTGGCATAAGTAGGACAGTGTGGTAAAGCAGGGGGGGGGGGATTAAAACGCTACAAAACCAAACGAACAGTGCTCCTTGCAACAAGTTGAAAACAACATGGTAGAAGATTCACTAACACATCAAGTTGAGCTAAATAGTATTTGTGATGGCAAAAGCTTGTCTGATGCAGTTTAATGCTGATAAATGTGAAGTTTTGTGGCTAGGTAATGATGAAAAAGGATTACTAGTCACAAGCGGATGATGTCAGGATTGCGAAGGTAATGCGTGAGGGAACTGGGAATTGCAATTAGTAAGATGGTTAAAACCAAAGGAGCGATGCATGCTCGGTCGTAAATGAGGCGAATAGGACACTGGGCAATATTAATAAAGCATTAGTAACAAGACGCCTGGAGTTGTTCTTCCGTTAATCTTGCACCGAATTTGTGCCTTAGTTAGAATAAGCAATTCTGTATGTTGCGTCATACTATGGACGTAAATAAATTCCCTTTAACATGTACAGTGTAGGAAATTAAAACTGGTTCGATAACATGGTTTGTTAAAATTGTAGACCAATTACCACGAAACGTAGCGGAGGATGGGACCTTCCACTGTTCCAAGCATGTGAAGACATGTACTATAGAACGTCATTAAATTCGCATGAACGTGTAATATACTGTAATTAATGCGTGAAATTGTGAGAACAACCCACACCCCCAAAAATGCCAAGGGGGCACCTCATCAAGCTTGATATTGCGTCAATGCGGGCTGTCGACCACATTTTTCGAACTGGTCGTTAGTCAGAATAAAATGAGCTGTATAATGTCATACGATTTTTCTGGCGAAGTATGCCCGTGCCACCCCTTGAGTGGCTTAATCCTTATCAACCAACCAACAACCGAGCCACTAATTCTAACCACAAATGGGCTGTATAAGAATACCATAAAGACTATCCCCAACAGTCTGTGGATAGAAACAAATTAATAATTGATAGAATAAGCGTCCCAGACTGCTACAAGTAAGCGGATTAATGAATATTAAAAGTCGTTAACATAACTAAGTACTTTTCATCTACGGCTCACCACAGCCCGTGATGCCCGGAACCCCCCGTTCCAGGCAGCGAACTTTTAACAACAACAATTAAGTACTTTAGAATGTCAGTAATAGTAATTCTCAATATCATTTGTATAGATAAAAGTAACAAATATAAACTTAGAAAACCTTCATAATTATAGTTTTTTAAATATGTTCCGGAAAACCAGTGACCGATTAATTAAAAGGAAGGCGCGATTGTGAACAGTATTTAATTACGGTAGGGTAGGCCAAGGTGTGACGACGAAATAATGACTAAAAGGGGAAGCAGCAATGTTTAAGGTTTATCGTTAATTATTATTATTAACATCATTATTGACAAAATTAATTACAATTTTGCCTAATCTGAGGATTTTGATAGTCTTATTAAATTGAGGTTAATGCTAGTATTCACTGTCACGCAGGACAGAGGGTCATACATAAGACAATAGGTCTAAACTGTAGGCTGAAGCACATATATATCACGGTTACAATCAATGTTTTAATGTGTGAATATGTGACAACAACTTTCTATTGTGCACTGCCACACAAGGGCAGGGATGGGTTCATAAGTGATGCAGCTTAGAGTATAAATAGAAATTGTTCTTCATTCTTTAAAATGGACAAGCAAATTTTGGGTAAATTGTTAGGATGTCGTCCAGAACACCTGAGTCAATAAAATAGTTACACAGTTGGTGGTACAATAGGCCAGGAGGTCTAAAGTCCTTTACGGTTTCACATTCATCAATATAGTGTTCTAGTGAGTGCATTAAAGGTTTATCACAGAGTTTACAATCTGAATATTCTGGTAGTGGCTCAGCCTCACTAACCTGCCAGATGTGTCTATAGCCAAGGCGAATTCGCGCAATTACTACATCACATTGCCTGGTCCGGTTACTGTGCTGACCATACAAATACCTATTATTACAGAACTTGTCATAACTTTTAATACTGCAGCTTTCAGGTCTCTGTGCATTTCTTAGTTCTTCTAAATCTGAATTAATTTCTTTAATTTGTATGTTTCTAATAACTGCATTAGATAGTCCAAAGTCATAATCAATGTTTTCTTTCCTGCAAGCCTCATTGGCCAATTGATCTACAAAGTCATGTTTTTCAACTCCAACATGGGATGGGATCCACACAAATTTTATACAAGAATTATTATCATCGGCAAAAATTACATTCCATTTAATATTACAAGCTACTTCCGACATACATTGTGATGGGTTATTTAAGGACTGCAGAGCACTTTTAGAGTCACAGAAAATAACTCCACCACCATTGAGCTTAAGGTATTCAGTGGCTAGATAAATACCCAATAGCTCGGTCTGTGTCGTGCTTGCCCAGTTGTTCAATCTCTGTGTACTAGTCATGATCATTTCATTCCCTTTATACACTGCACATGCACAACCTGTTCTACCAGTGCCTAACTGCACAGAGCCATCAGTAAAGGCATAGGATTCAGTCGGTTTGAGAATTTGAAGATGACTGTCAATAGCTTCTAATGTTATACATCTCAAAATGTCAGTGTTATACATTTGTTTTACACTGATGGGAGTATAATGCAGAGAGACCTCCACATCTTTCCAAGGGGGAATATAGTGAACAGTTTTATCAGGGTTAAGAGATACATTCAGTTTCTGAAGATTATAGGCACAACAACTGAGCCACACACTGTAGGGAGCTTTTTGCGGCGGATTGAGGGAACAGTCAGAATTGTTTAGAATGGATCTCAATTTAATTTGAATAGAGCTGGGGGGACCATTATTTTTCAAAGTTTTGGCGCAAAACATAGTACTAAGTAGAACTATTCTTTCGTAAATGGAAGGTAAGTTTAGTTCCTTTCTCATGTTAACAATTCTGACAGTTCTAGGACAACCCAGGATGATGCGCATGGCATCATTCTGTACTACATCTAGGCCTTGTAATTGTTTAGGAGAAAAATTAAGAAGATGCAAGGCATAATAATCAACAACAGATCGTATAAAGGCAATATAAAAACTACGAGCATATTTTATGTTAATGCCAAATCCTTTGCCAACAAGAGTTCTGAGAGGTTTAAGACGCTCAACAAGTTTTTTACGCAGGTTGCTGATGAGATTTGTATCATTAACCTCGACTCCAAGATATTTATAAGACTCACAAGTCTCCACGGGCACTCCATTAATAGTATAGTTAGCATGAAGAGAATGGGGAATAAGAACCCTTGTTTTATCAACAGAGATTATGAGGCCACATTCTACTACTTTCTTGGAGAATGCATCAAGTAACATTTGTAGCCTTGGTTTACTGTGTGCCATAATACAAATATCATCAGCATAACATATAACTGTTTCCGTAGGTTGTACAGGTATGTCATGGATAAGTTTGTGCATAAGTATATTGAAGAGCATAGGGCTTAGGACACCACCTTGAGGTGTGCCTAGTTCGAATGCATCTGTTCTTGTACTTTTAACTCCTTTAAATAGGACACTAGCACGCCTGTTGGATAGGTAGCTCTTTATCCAACTCAGAAGATTACCTTTGATTCCAAATTCAGCAAGTTGCTCTAATATTATTTCGCCATTCGCTACATCGAAAGCTGACTTTAGGTCAATAAAGGCTGCCTGTGTCCCATCCTGGGAGTTTACAAAATATTCAGCAAAGCATGTTTGTGTGCTACACTTGGGCATGAACCCATATAGGTTTGGGGCCAGTTTTTCTTTGACCTGAAACATGACACGATTGAGAACAATTCTCTCCAAGACTTTACACATGCAAGATGTAAGGGAAATGGGTCTGAATTTTTGAGAGTTAGGTTTAGGAATTGGTATTATGAGACTTTGTGTCCAATTCTTTGGCAAGATACCTTGTGAGAGACTCATTTGATAGAGGTCAAGCAGAGGGTGGCTAGGGACATCATTCAGTAAGCTCAAGATGTTATAAGTTATACCATCCTCACCAGGGGCAGTTTGCTTAGGTTTTCCTAATGCTGATGTTAATTCAAAGGGGGTTATAGGAAACTGATCCGTTAAATCTGGTGAGGAGCGTGCTATTTCAATATTAAAGTTTCTGTTAATGTTGGTATGTCTTAAATGCTGCTGTATATCTGGGGGTAAGGAAGAAATTTGTGAGACACTAGACCATTGAGCTAGGAGCATGTCAGCATATTCTGCAGGCGTATGATGAAGCTGAACTGGGGCTGAAGGTTTGGTAATGTTTTTAATTTTGTTCCACATTTCTGATAATGTCAGTCATAACAAATCCAATAAGAACACATCCCAAACTGAGAGAAAAAGCAGCGTGATTAATTAACTATTGTGATTAAAGTTTTAATAAAATAGGTAAGGGTAAGAATGATTGGGGTTGTGAGAATACGTGGCAGCGCGTAGTATTTACAAACTTGGAAAGCCTCAAGACCACAGCGTTACAGGATGAGGGAAATACCATCAGCAAACAAAAGGGGGTTTCAGATTTCCAGAACAGAATACCTAATTACCCCAGTGATGACAGGGATAATAATATAATCGATGTAACATATAATAGAAGTACAAATAACGAATGGCCATAATCCTTAAATAATTACTGTATATAAATATGTAGCGTGAATAAGTTAATGAATATGTGAAGGGAAAATTAGCAAGAATTAAATGCCTTAAAGAAGTACAGGATGAAATTTGTAACGTGAGACCCAGCGACCGACAATAAAAATTTCCGCACTTGACTGGCCGAAAATTCCTAAGTAAAGAAAAACATGCAACTACAGAATTACCTAAAGGGAAGCACTAAAAAATATATAAAAAACTTCCCTACTTCGCAGAAACAGAAAATAACGTTTGATGCGTGAAAATAACTGCGTGAATGAGATAAGTCAGTGAAGAGAAAAAAAAAAGAATTAAAAGAGTGTAGACCACTTGACCTGTAAGTTTTTTAGCTTAAATTCTTAAAGAGTATGAATAGACTTGACTTTAACTGTAATCCTATTGGGACGTGCCATAATGATCTCACGCGTCAATGCTACCGAGGACTGAAGAAGGATTAACGTAAGGTACCCACTAAATGAAACGCACGAGACTGAGAAAAGTTAAGTACCAGTTAAATTAAGCAGCTTAAATATTTAACTATTGTGATTTAAAGTTTCAGTTAATTTATTGAAAGACGAATTGAAAGGGTGTGGGAGAAATGTAACAACATATGTTATTTACAAACTTGTAGATCCACGAGGCCCCAGCGTTTCTAGAAGAGGGAAGTATCGTCACCAACAAAGGAGTAGCCGAAGTAATACAGAACATAGTACCTAAGTACCTCCGAGGTAACAGGAATAATAAAGAAATCCATGTACAATTAATAGAAGAGCTAATAACGAATGACCCTAAGCCTTAGTAAATTAAGGTCTATAATTATGTATCTCGAGTAAGTAATAAGTGTGTAAAGTGTAATTTTTTAAGATTAAGTGGGGATAGTCCGTTTAATCTGAAAGATTTAGGCTTGAAAGCTGAAAGGGGAAAATTAATACTTAATCGTAGCTGTAAACCAACGGGAACGTGGCTTAAATTAAAATGCCCACGCGTCCCTGCACCCAAGGTCAGGGGAAGGGAGTAACTTAAGTTACCAGTTGTCTAAATGAATACCGCACGAAAAAAACCCCATCCACTGTAAAACTTATATTGAAGAGTAAAACCTTAATATTAACATTAATTCAAAAGGAAAGACTGCAATATCCTGCCCCGAAGGGATTTGATTGGCTTGAACGATCGTGCGCAGGTATTAATTATATTCAAATATAATCCAACATAATAATACAAAGAGAATACTCCGAAGTAATCAATATAATAACTATATGACCCAAATAAAATACATATCAACGTAAAAGTACCCGATAAAATGAATATAAGGAAAAACGGTTCTTTAACCATAACTGAGACCCGCTTGTCTCCGGAGAAACACACACAACAAATTAAAATTGTGGTAACTGAGTCCCGAACAGCCCGCAAAGAACTGCGTCCATTACAGTCTAAAATTAACTGAGTCGATTACATGAAGTCCATCATAGGTTGTCCTCCGTATGCAGGCCGACAAATAAATTGGTTTACCTATTGCGATTAAAGTTTTAATTAAGAAGCGTTAAGCGTAAGATAAGTATAAGATTGGATTAAAGAATAACCACTTAATGTGTAAAACCTCAGCTTATAATCTTAATGCGGGAGATTAAATGCTTAATCTCGTCCGAAGGGAGTTAAATCATGACTGTGACATGCATGTGTCTGTGCGGCACTGACTCCATAAATATAAGGATGATAATAAATATAAGAAATATAAGGTCCAATACAGCGGTTTCCATAGTAAGTTACTCTCCGAATGCGTGGTTCGTTTATCAGCCTCGTGAATTTGCTGATTGCAGATCAGCTGGAACGGCAGCAGTCGGAGGGTCGTCACCTGTTGAATAAAACAATTTTTTGGGGGGAATGTAAAAGGAGATATTCATTTCTGGTGTGTTGAAATAGGGTCCTTGCGTCTGTCCCGTGAGATTTTCGGTGCAGCAAATTATAAAATTTTTATTACCGAGTCCATTGCAATGATCTCCAGCTTCTGAAGTCGTTGTTGGTGGGGCTGCCTGCTACACCAGCGGTCAAACTGGTACAGCCAGCGTCCTGGGACAATCCACGGCCAAGGCAAACCAGCAGCCAGTGAGGCTTCATAAGATAATTTTTGGGCTTAAACGTCAGACAATAGATCTGGCAATCCAGCAGCGAGGCGGCCGCATAATAATTCCGGGCTTAACCGGCAGACATATTAGGTCTGGCAATCCAATAGTGAGGGCGGCTGCATAATAATTCCGGGCTCAACCGGCAGACATAGGTCTGGCAATCATAACAATTCCGGGCTTAACCGGCAGACATTAGGTCTGGCAATCCAATAGTGAGGGCGGCTGCATAATAATTCCGGGCTCAACCGGCAGACATAGGACTGGCAATCATAATAATTCCGGGCTCAACCGGCAGACATAGGTCTGGCAATCCAATAATAATAATAATAATTTTTATTTAGGCAAAGGTACATACATAAAGAGATTTTACAAAGTTTGTTGGCTTTATAGATAAGAGCTAGAACATACAATGCCTAAAGCCACTATTACGCAAAGCGTTTCGGGCAGGAAAAAACACTACTGACTAAAGCTTAAAACTAATGGGTAAAAAGAAAAAAATGCGTTGAGTACAAATAAAATTAGAGGTAAAAGAGGGGGGAACATTGTTGAAAAAACAGCACAAATACAATTACAAATTATTACAGAAAATTACATTAAAACAGCGTTGATTTGTAAAACAAAAAAAAAACAAAAAAAACATACATGGGTTGACAATAGAGAGGTAAGGTAGGTTACAGGGAATTTATTAGGTATAGCTTCGTTTTTACCTTAAACTGGTTGAGAGAGGTACTGTCTTTAACATGGTTGGGAAGGTCATTCCACATCCTGGGCCCCTTGATTTGTAGAGCATTTCTGGTTTGATTAAGTCGTACTCTAGGAATATCAAAACTGTATTTATTTCTGGTGTGGTGCTCATGGGTTCTGTTACAACCTTCTATGAAGCTTTTGAGATCAGGATTGGCATTACAATTTAGCGTTTTGTATATGTATAGTACACATGAGAGAATGTGCAGTGACTTAATGTCTAACATATTCAGGGATTTGAATAGGGGAACCGAGTGATGTCTGGGGCCAGAATTGGATATTGTCCTAATAGCAGCTTTGTGTTGAGTAATTAGAGGACGTAAGTGATTTTGGGTAGTAGAGCCCCAAGCACAAATACCATAGTTGAGATATGGATAGATAAGGGAGTAATAGAGAGTCACCAGGGCAGGGCGTGGTACATAATATCTGATCTTAGAAAGAATGCCTACAGTGTTTGAAACTTTTTTTGATATGTTTAGAATGTGTCCCTGGAAATTCAGCTTGTGGTCAATGAGAATGCCAAGGAATTTGCCATCTAATTTGTTACAAATTTGGGTATTGTTTATTTTGAGATTTATTTGATTAGAGGATTTATTGCCAAACAGAATATAGAAAGTTTTGTCAATGTTAAGGGTGAGTTTGTTGGCAGTTAGCCACAGATGGACTTTATTTAGCTCAGTATTTACTGTGGCATTTAGAGCAAGGGGATCAGGACTGGAGTAAATGAAGGTTGTGTCGTCAGCAAATAGGATTGGTTTGAGGTGTTGGGAGGCATTTGGAAGGTCATTAATGTAGATGAGAAAGAGGAGAGGGCCAAGTATGCTGCCCTGGGGAACACCAATGTTCATGGGTAGGGTGGGAGAAATTGTATTATTCACAGAAACACATTGGAGCCTGTCAGTAAGGTAGGATTTGAGGTATTGTAGGGAGTGTCCTCTGACACCATAATGATGTAATTTAAGAAGAAGGTTTTGGTGGTTGACAGTATCGAAAGCTTTACGCAGGTCCACAAATAACCCAACAGGGAACTCATTTTTATCAAGAGCTGTATGAATCGAGTTAAGCATACTAATAAGTGCATCGTTAGTGCTTTTTTTGGGCCTGAAGCCATATTGGCAAGGGCTAAGTATATTGAGTTTGGCTAGATATGAGTAAAGCTGCTTATAGATTAGTTTTTCAAAATTTTTTGACAAGTTTGGCAGGATTGATATAGGTCTGTAGTTGTTAACATCTGTGAGATCACCACATTTGTGGACAGGCGTTACTCTCGCTTTTTTTAGAATATCTGGAAAGGTTTGGAGTTCAAGTGACTTGTTGAAGAGCAAAGCAATAGCAGGGGCTAAAGATCTGGAGGCTTTCAATAGCGAAGGCAGCTGCATAATAATTCCGGGCTCAACCGGCAGACATAGGTCTGGCAATCATAATAATTCCTGGCTTAACCGGCAGACATAGGTCTGGCAATCATAACAATTCCGGGCTTAACCGGCTGACATTAGGTCTGGCAATCCAATAGCGAAGGCGGCTGCATAATAATTCCGGGCTCAACCGGCAGACATAGGTCTGGCAATCATAATAATTCCGGGCTTAACCGGCAGACATAGGTCTGGCAATCATAATAATTCCGGGCTCAACCGGCAGACATAGTTCTGGCAATCATAATAATTCCGGGCTCAACCGGCAGACATAGGTCTGGCAATCATAATAATTCCGGGCTCAACCGGCAGACATAGGTCTGGCAATCATAATAATTCCAGGCTCAACTGGCAGACATAGGTCTGGCAATCATAATAATTCCGGGCTCAACCGGCAGACATAGGTCTGGCAATCATAATAATTCCGGGCTCAACCGGCAGACATAGGTCTGGCAATCCAATAGCGAAGGCGGCTGCATAATAATTCCGGGCTCAACCGGCAGACATAGGTCTGGCAATCCAATTGCGAAGGCGGCTGCATAATAATTCCGGGCTCAACCTGCAGACATAGGTCTGGCAATCCGATAGCGAGGGTGGCAGCTAGGGCGGCTGTATAATAATTCCGGGCTTATCCGGCAGGCCAGAATTCGTAGTCTGCTGTCTGCTCTGTGTCGAAGCTGTAGCGTCTTGGGTTGATTAGGACTTGTACACGCCGAGTACTACATTGTTGACTGTGGAAATTGTAGTCTGGTACCAAAAGATGTAGGCAGTGTGTGGACAAGCTCGGTGTAGCAGGAGAGAAGAATGTGCATAAGTGATGCGTCCTTGGGTCGCTGGTAGAGCATTTAGATCCGGGGCGGATGGGCTCGGGCACCAGGACATTAGGAGGTAATGTAGGCACGTAGTTAGGACAACGAGGTAATCACTGCTAGAGCTGAATTGTCCTGGAGGCGACGAAGAGTCGGAAACGCAAGCTGTAAGTCTTGTACTGCGCAAAGTGCTTGAGTCGGCAGAGTATCAGAATGCAGTGAACGTGTAGATGAATCTGACGAAAGAGCAGCTTTCGTGGGCGCCCCTGTAGAACAAGCAGTGCCCTGGCAGCGACGGAGAGTCGGCAGGACAGGCTGTAGATCACACATTATGTAGTTACTGATGAAGCTGCCAGATGAGTGAGTAGTGATCGTGGAGCAGCAAGCCGTAGTAGATGAAAATGCAGAGACGATCGCGATGAAAATCATAGCTGTGGCAAGGGTGTTGGCAACGTTCCATGACAGGTGGCTGCGGTCCACAGCAAGCAGCAGCAGTGGAGGTCCAGTGAGAGTCCATGTTGTAGTCCATCGTGGCTGGGTATCGTCGAAACTCTCTGGGGTCACCAATGTAACGGTTCTATTGTTACGTAAAGTATGGTGACAAATAAACACAGACACTAAGATACTATATATATATTTGGTCGAATGTACAGAAGTACACCGGTGATACTTTGGTGTGAGTTGAGCGCACTGAGCGTCGGTACAGTATCTCGCAAGTGTCTGCTCTAGACCACACTTGAAAGTAGACTCTGGTTAAGGTTTGCTATTCTTGCTGCTTATATTGCTCGGGCAACACCTCACCGTGTTGCCCGGGCAACGCCTCACCTCATTCATCTCCAAAGGTTGACAGGAATATTAACACTATATTTGGAGCGAGTATATTATTGGGATAATCTACTCGCTACAACTTATTTACATTAACGCTGTAAGTTAACAATGCACTGTACTGGTTTGATTAACATGGCTTGAAGGTTAACATCCTGAGAATAACCTTGTATATTAAACTTAGTAAGTGTAACAAGGGTAAATGTAATAATGTGTAACTTCCAGAGAATAAGTCTAACAATGGGGCTATTACATTTTACATTAGTAAAAGTGCTACCTTGGGTAAAATGACAGTGTAATACTGTAACATTCTATGTGGTTAACATTTAATTGCCGGGAAAGGGGGGCGCCAGACGGCCCCCCCCCCCTGATAGATTAAGCACTTGCCCAAAACTATGTGGCTTTACAATAATTGTAAGAACACCACTGTTATGTACTCTGACAAATCCAATGTACCTTCTTGTATATAACACAAACAAATAGATAGTAATTTCTTCAGAAGAACAATATTGGATGAGAAGGGAGGATAGTAATTTACAGGATCCCCGGGATCCTCATGAAATGAATTGTTTGTGTATTTGCTATTTGTATCCATAGGCTAAAGCTGTTAGCTCTTGGATTCCGCCTTTCTAACCCTCTGCTGTCTAATGTACTAACTCCAGACCTAATTTTCTCTCTTATCTAGTATTACACACACACATTCCCAGGATAAAGATTCAGAGAATCTAATTCCTTTCACATCACTAATCTGATGCCTTTCTGCTCACTTAGAAAGTCCTCTGTCATATATGGTGAAATTAACCCATCTGCCATGGCCTTGTTGCTTTCTATTGATAATAACTTTAGTCTCCACAAACATGTGTGCTTGGGTAACATTTAAGAGACATTCTTAATGGTTCAACTATAGACGAATGTGATAGAAATGCTACTGGATTTTTGTGGTCTCAATTCTTACCTGATCTGAAATGTTAATTAAAATGTTTTACTGGTTACTGGTACAGTATTGTAGTTCTGCTTAGAGCTAGCTATACGCTACTAATTCCATTTGAATACTATAATTCTAAAACATATTTTCATGTACTCAAAAGATCTTGAATTTATCAAGCGAGGAGTGAATGTAAATAATCTTCAAGGAATGAGTATGGGGTGCAAAATAAATTACTAATCACAGGATATGACACTATGATATTCGTGCTCTACTTTGGGGTAAATAAAATACATGATTATTTTCAGAATATATACTTTAATTACAAATATTTGAAAAGATATTTAAAGTTGAAATATTAATCTTTAAAAAAGATAAAACCTCCTTGCATTACACAAGTATTGATGAAATATGACATATTTACCGACTATAATGATGGCATTGAATGTAGTGTTCATGTGTCCGGATACCGGCGATTATATAGTATTATTTAAAAATATAATGCCTTTAACATAAATTATATATATTACTTGAAATGTAGTTAAAGTAATGTCTACTACTCTGCCTTTCTTCTGACATATAAATCTTGAAGGTTAATTAGCATATATATGCATGTTAATTAGACAATTGATTTGCTGGTGTGTAGCTCTCCACACACCCAGAGCGGGTCCATGTATTTTCCCAAAGCTATATCCATAGTTACCTTGTGCTACTCCGGCCTTCTAGCATTACACAAGTAATGAAGATATATGACATATTTACCCCCTATAATGATGTTATTGAATGTATGATGTTAACAGATGTTAACAACTACAGACCTATATCAATCCTGCCAAACTTGTCAAAAATTTTTGAAAAACTAATCTATAAGCAGCTTTACTCATATCTAGCCAAACTCAATATACTTAGCCCTTGCCAATATGGCTTCAGACCCGAAAAAAGCACTAACGATGCACTTATTAGTATGCTTAACTCGATTCATACAGCTCTTGATAAAAATGAGTTCCCTGTTGGGTTATTTGTGGATCTGCGTAAAGCTTTTGATACTGTCAAACACCAAAACCTTCTTCTTAAATTACATCATTATGGAGCCAGAGGACACTCCCTACAATACCTCAAATCCTACCTTACTGACAGGCTCCAATATGTTTCTGTGAATAATACAATTTCTCCCACCCTACCCATCAACATTGGTGTTCCTCAGGGCAGCATACTTGGCCCTCTCCTCTTTCTCATCTACATTAATGACCTTCCAAATGCCTCCCAACACCTCAAACCAATTCTATTTGCTGACGACACAACCTTCATTTACTCCAGTCCTGACCCCCTTGCTCTAAATGCGACAGTAAATACTGAGCTAAATAAAGTCCATCTTTGGCTAACTGCCAACAAACTCACCCTTAACATTGACAAAACTTTCTATATTCTGTTTGGCAATAAATCCTCTAATCAAATAAATCTCAAAATAAACAATACCCAAATTTGTAACAAATTAGATGGCAAATTCCTTGGCATTCTCATTGACCACAAGCTGAATTTCCAGGGACACATTCTAAATATATCAAAAAAAGTTTCAAAAACTGTGGGCATTCTTTCTAAGATCAGATATTATGTACCACGCCTTGCCCTGGTGACTCTCTATTACTCCTTTATCTATCCATATCTCAACTATGGTATTTGTGCTTGGGGCTCTACTACCCAAAATCACTTACGTCCTCTAATTACTCAACATAAAGCTGCTATTAGGACAATATCCAACTCTGGCCCCAGGCATCACTCGGTACCCCTACTCAAATCTCTGAATATGTTAGACATTAAGTCACTGCACATTCTCTCATGTGTATTATACATATATAAAACGCTAAACTATAATGCCAATCCTGATCTCAAAAGCTTCATAGAAGGATGTAACAGAACCCATGAGCACCACACCAGAAATAAATACAGTTTTGATATTCCTAGAGTACGACTTAATCAAACTAGAAATGCTCTACAAATCAAGGGGCCCAGAATGTGGAATGACCTTCCCAACCATGTTAAAGACTGTACCTCTCTCAACCAGTTTAAGTTAAAAACGAAGCCATACCTAATAAATTCCCTGTAACCTACCTTACCCTTCTATTGTCAACCAATGTCTGTTTTTTTTAAAGAGCGCTGTTCGTCGACATAATTGTATTTGTGCTGCTTTTTCATCTATGTTTTCATTTCTTGTTTTCATTCTACTCATTATGCTCAATTAGTATTAAGCTTGTCATTTAAGTTTATCATGCCCGAAACGCTTTGCGTAATAGTGGCTTTAGGCATTGTATGTACTAGCTCTACCTATAAGTCAACCAATCTTTGTAAAAATTTATTGTATATATGTACCTTACCTAAATAAACATTTTATTTTATTTATTTATTTTTTTTTTTGTATATCACACTACACACACACCCAGAGCGAGTCCATGTATAGCGAATGCATACCAGCGAATAATCATCAGCATCTATATAACAAAACTATTGTCCCATGGAGTTAATTTCACTTCCAGAAACCTATTTTTCAATACAATTTCAATATTTTCTGGCTATTTATGCTAAATATTATTGTAACTATGCATTATTGTAGTTTATACCATTATTTTAATTTGTGACGACGTGTGTACAAGAGGCTGATATGCCAGCAAACACTCTCCAGGCAACAATCTGTCTTGGATAAGTCGCTCCACAACATTGACGCTTGGATCGTCGACTTGATTTGGCGTCACCTGCTCTTTATTTTCGTCTAATTTATTTATAAAAAGATACTTTTTCAGATTAAAATTATGTTTTTTCGTGTTGTATGTTCAGCACCAACATTGTAATGAGTAAATATATCATATTTATTCATTATACTAACGTATTGCCAGGAAGCTTTCTGAGGCTTGTGTAGCTTGTGTTAGTTTTTGGTAATTTATTTATTTATTTATTTATTTATGCATATACAAGAATGTACATAAGGAATGTGAGGATACAATTATGGTAATTACAGTCTTGTAAAGCCACTAGCACGCGCAGCGTTTCGGGCAGGTCCTTAATCTAAGAAAATTTTAAGGAGGTAAATACTTGCAAAATTTATAGACAAAAAAATGATAACAGATTACATGGAATGAAAAAAAAAAAAGATGAGAGAAAATTATAGGTACAGTATATTAAAGCACATAGGTAGCTATGATTGATTGCAATGACAGCTTAAAATGGTAGTTGACAACAAATTGGTAGGCACAATACAGCAGAAACAATATAAGATTGATTGCAATGACAGCTTGAATGGTAGTTGACAAAAATTGGTAGTCACAATACAGCATATGGCTAGCACATAAAAGAAGACAGCAATGAACACAATGATAAGGTTGTTTGATATTACATAAAAATTAGGAGATTGGGTACCACTAGGTACAGAGCAAATTTAAAGCTCAGTGTAGGAAACTAAATAGATGAAGTTAGGTACTTTTTGGTTTTGCTTTTAAATAAGGCAAAAGTTTTACAGTTTTTCAATTCACTAGGGAGTGAGTTCCATAGACTAGGTCCCTTAATTTGCATAGAGTGTTTACACAGATTAAGTTTGACCCTGGGGATATCAAAGAGATATTTATTTCTGGTGTGGTGATAATGGGTCCTATTACATCTGTCCAGGGAGAGTTTCAGAGCATGGTTTGCATTTAAGAACAGGGTTTTGTAAATGTAGTTGACACAAGAGAATGTGTGGAGGGAGTTAATATTTAGCAAGTTTAGAGATTTAAACAAGGGAGCTGAGTGTTGTCTGAAAGCAGAGTTAGTTATTATTCTGATAGCAGATTTTTGCTGTGTGATGATGGGCTTAAGGTGGTTTGCAGTGGTAGACCCCCATGCACAGATACCATAATTAAGATAGGGGTAGATTAGTGCATAATATAGTGAGAGGAGAGCAGAGTTAGGAACATAATATCTGATTTTGGAGAGTATACCAACTGTCTTAGAGACTTTCTTAGTTATGTGTTGAATGTGGGTGCTGAAGTTGAGTCTCTTGTCTAGGAATAGGCCAAGAAACTTGCCATCATTTTTATTACTGATGTTAATGTTGTCTATCTGTAGCTGAATTGCATTTGATGATTTGCTTCCAAATAAGATGTAGTAAGTCTTTTCGATGTTTAATGTTAGTTTGTTCGTTGACATCCATAAGTGGACTTTTTTTAATTCATTATTCACAACATTATTTAGTGTATGTGGGTTGAGGTTTGAGTAGATAAGGGTAGTATCGTCAGCAAACAATATAGGTTTGAGAATATTAGAGACATTAGGCAGATCGTTTATATATATAAGAAATAGAAGAGGTCCTAAGATGCTGCCCTGTGGCACTCCAACGGTAATTGGTAGAGTGGAAGAAGTTGTATCATTGATGGTTACATATTGGTGTCTGTCACTAAGATAGGATCGGATGTAGTCAAGGGCAAGGCCTCGGATTCCATAATGCTGGAGTTTAAATAAGAGGTAGTTGTGATTAACAGTATCAAAGGCTTTTCTTAGGTCAATGAAGAGTCCAATCGGAAACTCATTTTTGTCAAGGGCTGAGTAGATAATGTCAAGGAGACTAATGATTGCATCATTGGTACTCTTTTGGGACCGGAAGCCAAACTGGCAGGGGCTGAGTATGTCGAATTTTACGAGGTAGGAATAGAGCTGTTTGTAAATAATTTTTTCAAATATTTTTGATAGAATGGGTAGATTTGATATTGGTCTATAATTGTTTATGTCCGCCGGATTGCCTCCTTTATGGACTGGCGTTACTCTTGCTTTTTTGAGGATATCAGGGAAGGTGTGACACTCTATAGATTTGTTGAACAGTAGTGCTATGGGTGGGGCAAGGGCATGGGAGGCTCTCTTGTACACATTGGACGGAATTTCACTGGTGTTCCCTGCCTTGGTTTTTAGAGAGTGTATGATGGACACAACATCTGCCGGGCTGATTGGTGAAAGGAGAAGAGAGTTTGGATAGCTGCCTGAGAGATATGTGTTAATATGTGTCTGAGTCTGTGGGATTTTACTGGCAAGATTAGCACCAACCGATGAAAAGAAACTATTAAATTCATTTGCCATTTCTAAATCAGTTGACGGTATATCCCCATCCTTGTAGAGTTTTATTTGGTTATGTGAGTGTTGTTTAGTTCCTAGGATACTAGAGATAGTTTTCCAAGTGTTTTTCATGTTGCCTTTTGCTTCATTGAATCTATTCACATAATATGCAAGTTTTGCCTTTCTTATGATACTGGTAAGCATTGATGAGTACCTTTTAGCTACTTCTTTTGAAACTAGGCCAATCCTAACTTTCTTTTCATATTCATGTTTCTTGTTGATTGAGTTGAGAATGCCATTTGTGAGCCATGGATTGTTTAATCTTTTGTCAGTTACTTGCTTTGTAAGAAGGGGACAATGAAGGTTGTAGAGGCTTAGAGTTTTGGAGAGGAAGAGGTTAGCTAATGAATTTATATCATGGGTATTATTGAATTCAGAATCCCAGTTAATATTGTGAAGTGCCTCTGTAAGATTGTCTAAAGCTGATTCACTGTGTAGCCTAAATGAAAATTTCTTGCTTTTTGGTGGTGTTATGTCCATGTTCGCTATGAGAAAGGTAGGATAGTGGTCAGTTGTTCTGTCGTAGATTATACCAGATACAAGGGGAGCTGTTATGTTTGTCCATATGTGGTCCAAGGTAGTGGCTGATGTTTGAGTGACTCGGGTAGGTTTGGTGATAGTGGGGATTAGCATACAGGAGTTCATGCTGTTAAGGAAATAGTCAACTTGAGAGCAGTTTTGTTGACCCAGGTCAATATTAAAGTCTCCTCCCAGAATGATGTGGTTTTTGTTGAGATTGTTGTTTATAATAAGATTCCTTAGGTTGTCTGAGAAAGAAGCTATGTTAGTATTAGGAAATCTATAGATGGCTCCAATAGTCAAAGAGGATTTAAGGGATTTAATTGTAAACTGAGCAAAAGTATATTCACAGTAGTCATCTCTGTCACTAATAACACTGTTGCAGATAAATGTATCTCGGTAATATATAGCTGTGCCACCACCTTTTTTATTAGGCCTACAGTTATGAATGGCTTTATAACCAGCTAAGTTGTAGAGTTGGGTATAGTCTTTATTTAGCCAAGTTTCTGTTAAAATAATGAACGATAGGTTAGTACCTAGTGCTGTGAGTAGTGCATTTAAATCGTCAAAATGTTTACCAAGTGATCTAACATTTTGGTTATAAACTGATAGATAGGTGCTATTTTGGAGTTTGTTTTTAGCCTGGTGTGCTGTGAAATACTTACAATAATGATGATCAATGTGCTGGTTGGTGTAGATATGAGACAGAAGATTTTGATCAGGATCAATATCAGTGTGCATAGAGATGCAGAGGGATCACGATACAAGATACACGATAAAGCAAAACACAAGAATAAGAGCAGATACAATAAAATAGTAACAATTTAGAAGTAAAATAAAGATCCAATAGATAGCCAGGGAGGACACAGAAGTTACATAAAATAAAACACAAAAAATCAGTAGAGACTGACAATATAAATGTAAAATAAAAAATAATAAGAAAAATAATAATCATAAAAAAATGATCTTGAAGATAATTAGCTTAGTAATGGTTAATTAACAGGGTAATAAAACGGACCGGTTTTAATTACACGGACCGGTTAATAATTACACGGACCGGTCCATAGAATTACCCAAATCGGCCCAAAACTACACAAATCGTCCTAGCATTACGTAAGTAATGAAGAAATATGGTATATTTACTTACTATAATGTTGGTGCTACACGTAGAACATGATCAAACCTATTTTTACTCTGAAATAATCTAATTTCATAACGAAATGAGACGTAAATATGTGAGAGGTGACGCCATAGGAAGTCGACGGTCCAAGCGACAATTTTGTGGAGCGACTTATTCAAGATATATGGTCGCCTGGAGAGTGTTTGCTGCCATATCAGCCTCCTGTACACAGTGATCCAGTCGTCGTATTTCATGGCTCAAATTGTCGCAAATTTAATTGGAAATATTAACAAGTAGAATGTGTATTTATAATAATATATTTCATAAACAGCCACAAAATATTTAATATTTATTACAAAAAAGTGTCTGGAAGTTAAATCAATTCCACATGACAATAAATTTGTTATATAGATACTAGCGTTATTCGTTGGTATGCGTTCGCTATTTAAACTACTCATGTCCATTTCGTTCATAGAACACCGAACCCTACACGCTCTCTGATATATTGCTTAATTAACAAATATTCACAAATAAAGATTATATTTGTATATGTTATCAGAAAGGCAGATATAAAATAGTTTGTGTTAATGCATCACAGAGATTATACCTTATTAGAGAGGAAAAATATTCATATTTTAAACAAGGCTTCTTGGCCGGCGCTCTCCCTTTCGATGGGAACTATGACCTTTTGAAGATCAATGTTAATTGAATCTAGATATTGTAAAAAACGAAGTTTTTTATGTCATCAGAAAGACATATAAGCTGCATGTTAATACTTTGGTATAAATATAACTGAAGTGAAAGTGAAGATATATGCCTTTTTATAGTTACTTGATGGCTCGCTCAGGGAGTGTAAAGGCCTGCACACAAGCCAATCAATTTTATAATTAATGTACATATATGCAAAGTAACGTCAAAGGTTTTTATTTCAGAATAAAGACAGATGTAGACGATAATGTAAATACATTTCAAGGAAAACATATCTTAAATGAAAGCAAAGATATGGTCAAATAAATAGGCAATACCACACCATCGCCAGTGTCCGGACACATGAATATTCGCATTAGGTAGGTGAAAGGAAATGTACCCAACCATTTCCATTTACGCGACCAGTTTCCGTTCTAATGTTCTTACTTATATTTATTGAAATTTATCATCATCTTCATTTACAGAAATAAATTAACATAAAAATGTAGTAATTTTAATACACAAAACAGAAGTAGATATGTATGTAAATTATGACGCAGGATAGGATCACTATTGCAGAACTATTCGTATACTTTGCGTCATTATATACAGTACTGGAATTTAAAAAAAAATCGCGGAATTCAGAGATAACACCATCACTGGTGTCCAAGAAAAGTGTAAGTACTTCATTTATAATGATGTGCTGCCCGAAATCTCGAAGTATCTAAAATTTGCTTACTGTAAGTAATTCATGCAAATGATTGTAAAGCTGCCGCCCAGTTGGGTGGGTGTAGAGCACATGACTGTTAAGCTGCCGCCCAGTTGGGTGGGTGTGGAGCACATGACTGTTAAGCTGCCGCCCAGTTGGGTGGGTGTGGAGCACATGACTGTTAAGCTGCCGCCCAGTTGGGTGGGTGTGGAGCACATGACTGTTAAGCTGCCGCCCAGTTGGGTGGGTGTGGAGCACATGACTGTAAAGCTGCCGCCCAGTTGGGTGGGTGTAGAGCACATGACTGTTAAGCTGCCGCCCAGTTGGGTGGGTGTAGAGCAAGACTAGTAATTGGACGACTCACCATAGATGTAAAGTGCCTAGTATAGTGACCACCAAAACCTTCTTCTTAAATTACATCATTATGGAGTCAGAGGACACTCCCTACAATACCTCAAATCCTACCTTACTGACAGGCTCCAATATGTTTCTGTGAATAATACAATTTCTCCCACCCTACCCATCAACATTGGTGTTCCCCAGGGCAGCATGCTTGGCCCTCTCCTCTTTCTCATCTACATTAATGACCTTCCAAATGCCTCCCAACACCTCAAACCAATTCTATTTGCTGACGACACAACCTTCATTTACTCCAGTCCTGATCCCCTTGCTCTAAATGCCACAGTAAATACTGAGCTAAATAAAGTCCATCTGTGGCTAACTGCCAACAAACTCACCCTTAACATTGACAAAACCTTTTATATTCTGTTTGGCAATAAATCCTCTAATCAAATAAATCTCAAAATAAACAATACCCAAATTTGTAACAAATTAGATGGTAAATTCCTTGGCATTCTCATTGACCACAAGCTGAATTTCCAGGGACACATTCTAAACATATCAAAAAAAGTTTCAAAAACTGTGGGTATTCTTTCTAAGATCAGATATTATGTACCACGCCCTGCCCTGGTGACTCTCTATTACTCCCTTATCTATCCATATCTCAACTATGGTATTTGTGCTTGGGGCTCTACTACCCAAAATCACTTACGTCCTCTAATTACTCAACACAAAGCTGCTATTAGGACAATATCCAATTCTGGCCCCAGACACCACTCGGTACCCCTACTTAAATCTCTGAATATGTTAGACATTAAGTCACTGCACATTCTCTCATGTGTATTATACATATATAAAACGCTAAACTATAATGCCAATCCTGATCTCAAAAGCTTCATAGAAGGTTGTATCAGAACCCATGAGCATCACAGCAGAAATAAATACAGTTTTGATATTCCTAGAGTACGACTTAATCAAACTAGAAATGCTCTACAAATCAAGGGGCCCAGAATGTGGAATGACCTTCCCAACCATGTTAAAGACTGTACCTCTCTCAACCAGTTTAAGTTAAAAGCGAAGCTATACCTAATAAATTCCCTGTAACCTACCTTACCCTTCTATTGTCAACCAATGTCTGTTTTTTTCTTTAAAGAGCGCTGTTTGTCGACATAATTGTATTTGTGCTGCTTTTTCATCTATGTTTTCATTTCTTGTTTTCATTCTACTCATTATGCTCAATTAGTATTAAGCTTGTCATTTAAGTTTATCATGCCCGAAACGCTTTGCGTAATAGTGGCTTTAGGCATTGTATGTACTAGCTATACCTATAAGTTAAACAATCCTCGTAAATATTTATTGTATGTATGTACCTTACCTAAATAAAATTGTATTGTATTGTATTGTACTTGTGAGCCTCTTGTTGAATCACTTGTGATACAAAGATTATTGATGTGTGTATTTGTGTGGGTGATTGAATATGTATGTGAATGTATATGTATGTATATGTATATATGCAATTGACGATCACAAAACAATAATCATTTGTATGCGGAAAATTCCATATTTCATTTCTCTGGATTTACCGCATATGTATATAGATGTACATGTATGTATGATTATGTGTACATGTATATATAACATTAATAAGAGGAAATGAAGATGATGTCTCTCTGTCTGTCTCTCTCTCTCTCTCTCTCTCTCTCTCTCTCTCTCTCTCTCTCTCTCTCTCTCTCTCTCTCTCTCTCTCTCTCTCTCTCTCTCTCTCTCTCTCTCTCTCTCTCTCTCTCTCTCTCTCTCTCTCTCTCTCTCTCTCTCTCTCTCTCTCTCTCTCTCTCTCTCTCTCTCTCTCTCTCTCTCTCTCTCTCTCTCTCTCTCTCTCTCTCTCTCTCTCTCTCACACACACACACACTCATAGGGAAATCATGGAAGGGAGACGAACTCTGACTGCCAAACGCAGGACATTCACAACTGGAACAAACACAGAGGATGGGGTGGAACAGGAAGCCTGGATGAAGGAAGTACTCCAGCAAATGCGGAATGAATTCAGTGAAGGACTTAGGGTAATGAGGGAGACAGTAGCCAACCTGCAAGATGATTTAAGGGCAGCAAAGGAGGAGATAAGATACCTAAAGGAGACTTCCACAATACCATGCACAAACCGTACCCCCGGGGAGATGGGAATGCTACTGTGGAGGGGACCACCACAACCCAGATCTCATTTGCTGAAAAGCTTAAAAAGAACCCTGAAGCTAGGTCTGCGGTTAAGGAAGTTGCCATGGAAGTGGCTTCCTCTCAGGAAGCAGCTAGATGTACTAGCCGGCTGATAGAGAGAAATAGAGCAGTAGTAGTAGCAGGCATTAAAGAACAAACAGAGACCAGACCAAAGGAGCGGAGAGACAAGGACAAAAACATGATTAAAGAGATCCTTAAAGAGGTAAGGATGGAGGGAGCTGAGCGAAATGTTGAAAAGGTTTTCAGGCTTGGAAAGTACAACAAGGACAGAGACCGAATGATAAAGGTGGTTTTCATGAGCGAAATCGCGAAAGAGGAACTGCTAGCAAGGAAGTGTTGTCTAAAAGGTGTAGAGAAGTTCAAGAAAATATTCCTGCAGAGGGATATGACAAGGGAAGAGAAAATACGGACAGCAGACGCGAGGAAGGAGCGCAGGGAGAGAGAAGGAAATCAGAGTACCACAACCCAGAACCCTACAATCCCAGAGGGAAGTGGAGAACCCTCCTCAAACAGTGCAACAGCCATAGGGATTGGGGCACCACCCCCACATTCTACCCAACAGACACCCAACCTGCCCCATCCCCTGTCAGCCCCCCACTAAGTATCCACCTAGGGCACCCTCCCCCCACCCACCCCCCTCCCCCCACTAACCCCCCTTCTCCCCCTCACTCCTCTCCCCAGGACCTCCCTTCTCCCCCATCCCCCATGCCCTCCCTTCTCCCACATGCCTTCCCGTCTCTCCCACCCTCATGCCCTCCCTTCCCCCCTCCCCCCTAAGCCCCCCACTCTCCCCCACCCCACCTAAGTCTTCCCCTCTCCCCCACTCCCCTAAACCCTCCCCTCTTCCTCACCCACCTCAGCCCCTCCCTTTTCCCCCACGCCCTCCACCCTTTTCTCTCCCCCCAAGCCCCCCCATCTCCCCTATCCCCCACAGCCTCTCCTCCCCCCATGCTTCCCCAACCCTCCCTCTCTTATCCACCCCCTGTACCCTCCCCCTCTTATCCACCCCCTGTACCCTCCCCCTCTTATCCACCCCCTGTACCCTCCCCCTCTTATCCACCCCCTGTACCCTCCCCCTCTTATCCACCCTCTGTACTCTCCCCCACCACCCCAAGCCCTTCCTCCTCCACCAATCCCCCCGTGCCAGGTCCCCCCAGCTCCCACTCACCCCAGATCCCAAAGGTCCCCCCCAGAAAAGAAGCAGAAGAGAGTCAGTTTCAGGGTGATGTACTCGAACATAGATGGGATCACAAGCAAGACAAGTGAACTAAGGGAAAGAGCACAAGAAGTTAACCCAGATGTAATCGGATTCACTGAAACAAAACTCTCTGGAATCATAACAAATGCCGTGTTTCCCCAGGAGTATACAGTAATAAGGAAAGAGAGGGAAGGTAGGGGAGGAGGCGGAGTGGCCCTACTCATGAGAAGGGAATGGAGTTTTAAGGAGATGGCCATCCCGGGCTGTGAGGAGTTCAGAGACTACATAGCAGGCACCATAACAATGGGAGGACCAAGAATAGTAGTAGCAGTAATATACAACCTTCCACCAAATGACAGGAGACCCAGTCAAGAGTATGAAAACAACAACAAGGCAGTTAACACTATAATTCAGAGGGCAGCCTCTGCTGCCTGTAGAAATAGATCCCACCTGCTCATCATGGGCGACTTCAATCACGGAAAGATTGACTGGGAGAACAAGGAACCGCACGGAGGCGAGGATACGTGGAGAGCCAAACTATTGGAGGTGGTGACAAGCAACTTTTTAACCCAGCATGTCGGAGAACCCACAAGGATGAGAGGCAATGACGAACCAGCGAGACTCGACCTAGTCTTCACTCTGAACGACTCCGACATAAGAGAAATCGGTTTTGAGGACCCAGTAGGAATGAGCGACCACAGAGTACTGGTGTTTGAGTACTTGATTGAAGAAGGGTTATTGAACTCGAGGAGGGATACCGAAACCAAAAGGTTAGCATACCGAAAGGGAAACTATGAGGGGATAAGAAAATTCCTAACAGATATAGCATGGGAAACAGAGCTCAGGGGAAAGACGGCCCAAGATATGATGGATTACATCACGCAGAAGTGCAAGGACGCAGCAAACAAGTTTGTCCCAGTCCAAAAGGAAAACAGAGAAATGAAGATGAGAAACCCATGGTTTAATCAAAGATGTAGGCTAGCTAAGCAGCAAAGTAAAAGGGCATGGAGAAACTATAGGAATAACAGGACACTGGAGAGCAGAGAAAGATACCAGAATGCCAGGAATGAATATGTCAGGATGAGAAGAGAGGCAGAAAGACAATACGAAAATGACATCGCAAGCAAGGCAAAGACTCAGCCTAAATTGTTGCATAGCCACATTAGGAGAAAAACACCAGTAAAGGAACAGGTTATGAGATTAAGGATAGGGGCGGAAGGATTCACTACAAATGACAAGGAAGTGTGTGAGGAATTGAATAAGAAATTCCAGGAGGTCTTCACCTTAGAGCAAGGAGAAATTCCAGAGGTAAGTGAGGGAATAGCTAACCAGGAACCACTGGAAGAGTTTGAGATTACCAGTGGGGAAGTAAGGAAGTGTTTACTAGAGTTGGACGTGACGAAGGCTATAGGCCCAGATGGAATCTCCCCTTCGGTTCTAAAGGAAGGAGCAAGAGAACTGAGCCTACCACTCTCCATAGTGTATAACAAATCACTGGCAACAGGGGAACTGCCAGATATTTGGAAAGCAGCTAACGTAGTCCCGATATACAAGAAAGGGGATAGACAGGAGGCACTGAACTACAGGCCAGTGTCCCTAACCTGCATACCATGCAAGCTGATGGAGAAGATTGTGCGAAAAAAACTAGTGGAGCATCTGGAGCGAAGGAACTTTGTAACACAGCATCAACATGGGTTCAGGGATGGCAGGTCCTGCCTCACAGGGTTACTTGAATTCTACGACCAGGCAACAAAAATAAGGCAAGAAAGAGAAGGGTGGGCAGACTGCATATTTTTGGATTGTCAGTAACCCTTTGATACAGTGCCACACAAGAGGCTAGTGCGAAAGTTGGAGATGCAGGCTGGAGTGAGAGGGAAGGTACTCCGGTGGATAGAGGAGTACCTAAGCAACAGGAGACAACGAGTCTGTGTGAGGGGTGAGGTCTCAGATTGGCGAGACGTCACAAGTGGAGTCCCGCAGGGGTCAGTCCTTGGACCTATACTGTTTCTGGTATATGTAAATGATCTCCCAGAGGGTATAGATTCATTCCTCTCAATGTTTGCCGACGATGCAAAAATTATGAGGAGGATTGAAACAGAGGATGATAGTAGGAGGCTACAAGATGACCTGGATAGACTGAGTGAATGGTCCAACAAATGGCTGTTGAAGTTCAACCCGAGTAAATGCAAAGTAATGAAACTTGGCAGTGGAAACAGGAGGCCAGGCACAGGATACAGAATAGGAGATGAAGTACTTAATGAAACAGACAGAGAGAAAGATCTAGGAGTTGATATCACACCAAAAATGTCTCCTGAAGCCCACATAAAGAGAATAACGTCTGCGGCATATGCGAGGCTGGCTAACATCAGAACGGCGTTCAGGAACCTGTGTAAGGAATCATTCAGAATCTTGTACACCACATATGTAAGACCAATCCTGGAGTATGCGGCCCCAGCATGGAGCCCGTACCTTGTCAAGCACAAGACGAAGCTGGAAAAAGTCCAAAGGTATGCTACTAGACTAGTCCCAGAACTAAGAGGCATGAGTTATGAGGAAAGGCTGCGGGAAATGCACCTTACGACACTGGAAGACAGAAGAGTAAGGGGGGACATGATCACAACCTACAAAATCCTCAGGGGAATCGACCGGGTAAACAAGGATGAACTATTCAACACTGGTGGGACGCGAACAAGGGGACACAGGTGGAAGCTGAGTACCCAAATGAGCCACAGAGACGTTAGAAAGAACTTTTTCAGTGTCAGAGTAGTTAGTAAATGGAATGCATTAGGAAGTGATGTGGTGGAGGCTGACTCCATACACAGTTTCAAATGTAGATATGATAGAGCCCAATAGGCTCAGGAATCTGTACACCAGTTGATTGACGGTTGAGAGGCGGGACCAAAGAGCCAGAGCTCAACCCCCGCAAGCACAATTAGGTGAGTACAATTAGGTGAGTACACACACACACACACAGGGTGTGTGTACTCGAACATAGATGGGATCACAAGCAAGACAAGTGAACTAAGGGAAAGAGCACAAGAAGTTAACCCAGATGTAATCGGACTCACTGAAACAAAACTCTCTGGAATCATAATGAATGCCGTGTTTCCCCAGGAGTATACAGTAATAAGGAAAGAGAGGGAAGGTAGGGGAGGAGGCGGAGTGGCCCTACTCATGAGAAGGGAATGGAGTTTTAAGGAGATGGCCATCCCGGGCTGTGAGGAGTTCAGAGAATACATAGCAGGCACCATAACAATGGGAGGACCAAGAATAGTAGTAGCAGTAATATACAACCCTCCACCAAATGACAGGAGACCCAGTCAAGAGTATGAAAACAACAACAAGGCAGTTAACACTATAATTGAGAGGGCAGCCTCTGCTGCCTGTAGAAATAGATCCCACCTGCTCATCATGGGCGACTTCAATCACGGAAAGATTGACTGGGAGAATAAGGAACCGCATGGAGGCGAGGATACATGGAGAGCCAAACTATTGGAGGTGGTGACAAGCAACTTTTTAACCCAGCATGTCAGAGAACCCACAAGGATGAGAGGCAATGACGAACCAGCGAGACTCGACCTAGTCTTCACTCTGAACGACTCCGACATAAGAGAAATCGGTTTTGAGGACCCAGTAGGAATGAGCGACCACAGTGTACTGGTGTTTGAGTACTTGATTGAAGAAGGGTTATTGAACTCGAGGAGGGATACAGAAACCAAAAGGTTAGCATACCGAAAGGGAAACTATGAGGGGATAAGAAAATTCCTAACAGATATAGCATGGGAAACAGAGCTCAGGGGAAAGACGGCCCAAGATATGATGGATTACATCACGCAGAAGTGCAAGGACGCAGCAAACAAGTTTGTCCCAGTCCAAAAGGAAAACAGAGAAATGAAGATGAGAAACCCATGGTTTAATCAAAGATGTAGGCTAGCTAAGCAGCAAAGTAAAAGGGCATGGAGAAACTATAGGAATAACAGGACACTGGAGAGCAGAGAAAGATACCAGAATGCCAGGAATGAATATGTCAGGATGAGAAGAGAGGCAGAAAGACAATACGAAAATGACATCGCAAGCAAGGCAAAGACTCAGCCTAAATTGTTGCATAGCCACATTAGGAGAAAAACACCAGTAAAGGAACAGGTTATGAGATTAAGGATAGGGGCGGAAGGATTCACTACAAATGACAAGGAAGTGTGTGAGGAATTGAATAAGAAATTCCAGGAGGTCTTCACCTTAGAGCAAGGAGAAATTCCAGAGGTAAGTGAGGGAATAGCTAACCAGGAACCACTGGAAGAGTTTGAGATTACCAGTGGGGAAGTAAGGAAGTGTTTACTAGAGTTGGACGTGACGAAGGCTATAGGCCCAGATGGAATCTCCCCTTGGGTTCTAAAGGAAGGAGCAAGAGAACTGAGCCTACCACTCTCCATAGTGTATAACAAATCACTGGCAACAGGGGAACTGCCAGATATTTGGAAAGCAGCTTACGTAGTCCCGATATACAAGAAAGGGGATAGACAGGAGGCACTGAACTACAGGCCAGTGTCCCTAACCTGCATACCATGCAAGCTGATGGAGAAGATTGTGCGAAAAAAACTAGTGGAGCATCTGGAGCGAAGGAACTTTGTAACACAGCATCAACATGGGTTCAGGGATGGCAGGTCCTGCCTCACAGGGTTACTTGAATTCTACGACCAGGCAACAAAAATAAGGCAAGAAAGAGAAGGGTGGGCAGACTGCATATTTTTGGATTGTCAGTAACCCTTTGATACAGTGCCACACAAGAGGCTAGTGCGAAAGTTGGAGATGCAGGCTGGAGTGAGAGGGAAGGTACTCCGGTGGATAGAGGAGTACCTAAGCAACAGGAGACAACGAGTCTGTGTGAGGGGTGAGGTCTCAGATTGGCGAGACGTCACAAGTGGAGTCCCGCAGGGGTCAGTCCTTGGACCTATACTGTTTCTGGTATATGTAAATGATCTCCCAGAGGGTATAGATTCGTTCCTCTCAATGTTTGCCGACGATGCAAAAATTATGAGGAGGATTGAAACAGAGGATGATAGTAGGAGGCTACAAGATGATCTGGATAGACTGAGTGAATGGTCCAACAAATGGCTGTTGAAGTTCAACCCGAGTAAATGCAAAGTAATGAAACTAGGCAGTGGAAACAGGAGGCCAGGCACAGGATACAGAATAGGAGATGAAGTACTTAATGAAACAGACAGAGAGAAAGATCTAGGAGTTGATATCACACCAAACCTGTCTCCTGAAGCCCACATAAAGAGAATAACGTCTGCGGCATATGCGAGGCTGGCTAACATCAGAACGGCGTTCAGGAACCTGTGTAAGGAATCATTCAGAATCTTGTACACCACATATGTAAGACCAATCCTGGAGTATGCGGCCCCAGCATGGAGCCCGTACCTTGTCAAGCACAAGACGAAGCTGGAAAAAGTCCAAAGGTATGCTACTAGACTAGTCCCAGAACTAAGAGGCATGAGTTATGAGGAAAGGCTGCGGGAAATGCACCTTACGACACTGGAAGACAGAGGAGTAAGGGGGGACATGATCACAACCTACAAAATCCTCAGGGGAATCGACCGGGTAAACAAGGATGAACTATTCAACACTGGTGGGACGCGAACAAGGGGACACAGGTGGAAGCTGAGTACCCAAATGAGCCACAGAGACGTTAGAAAGAACTTTTTCAGTGTCAGAGTAGTTAGTAAATGGAATGCATTAGGAAGTGATGTGGTGGAGGCTGACTCCATACACAGTTTCAAATGTAGATATGATAGAGCCCAATAGGCTCAGGAATCTGTACACCAGTTGATTGACGGTTGAGAGGCGGGACCAAAGAGCCAGAGCTCAACCCCCGCAAGCACAATTAGGTGAGTACAATTAGGTGAGTTTACACACACACACACACACACACACACACACACACACACACACACACACACACACACACACACACACACACACACACAAACAATCGACCGGGGAAACAAGGATAAACTATTTAACACTGGTGGGACACGAACAAGGGGACACAGGTGGAAACTGAGTACCCACATGAGCCACAGAGACGTTAAAAGGAACTTTTTCAGTGTCAGAGTAGTTAACGGATGGAATGCATTAGGCAGTGATGTGGTGGAGGCTAACTCCATACACAGTTTTAAATGTAGATGTGATAGAGCCTAGTAGGCTCACGAATCTGTACACCAGTTGATTGACAGTTGAGAGGCGGGACCAAAGAGCCAAAGCTCAACCCCCGACAGCACAAATAGGTGAGTACACACACACCAGGAAGCAACCCGTAGCAGCTGTCTAATTTCCAGGTACCTATTTACTGCTCGGTGACATCACATTAACATTTACAGAGAATAGGGAATTAATTAGGTATCTGGGAGCTAGTTAACTGTTGTGGGATGTATATCTTGAGGTACTGTATACAATGTTCACAACAGAGCAATGTATAATCATTTCATTGTATACAACACATTGAGAAAGAATGAAGGTTAGATCCGAAAATTATTGTGTGGCTCTCTCATGACTTGTTTCCGACGCGAAGAGTTGTGAATTTACATGAAAATGTACCAACAAAATCTTGTTACATAGCAGTAGGAGTAACATTTACTCCCTAGGTCCACGAGTCTAGAGCGCTGTCCACTCGGCCACCACCTCCCTTATGAGAGGGAGAGAGTGAGTGTGTGTGTGTGTGTGTACTCACCTAATTGTGCTTGGGGGGTTGAACTCTGGCTCTTTGGTCCCGCCTCTCAACTGTCAATCAACTGATGTACAGATTCCTGAGCCTACTGGGCTCTATCATATCTACATTTGAAACTGTGTATGGAGTCAGCCTCCACCACATTACTGCCTAATGCATTACATCTGTTAACTATTTTGACACTGAAAAAGTTCTTTCTAACGTCCCTGTGGCTCATTTGGGTACTCAGTTTCCACCTGTGTCCCCTTGTTTGCGTACCACCCGTGTTAAACAGTTTATCTTTATCTACCTTGTCAATTCCTCTGAGAATTTTGTAGGTAGTGATCATGTCTCCCATACTCTTCTGCCTTCTAGTGCCGTGAGGTGCTTTACTCGCAGCCTTTCTTCGTAGCTCATGCCTCTTAGTTCTGGGACTAGCCTAGTGCCATATCTCTGAACTTTTTCAAGCTTCGCCTTGTGTTTGACAAGGTACGGACTCCATGCTGGGGCCACATACTCCAGGATTGGTCTTACATATGTGGTATAGAAGGTTCTGAATGATTCCTTACACAAGTTCCTGAAGGCTGTTCTGATGTTAGCCAGTCTCGCATAATCACACACTCACGTGTGTGTGTGTGTGTGTGTGTGTGTGTGTGTGTGTGTGTGTGTGTGTGTGTGTGTGTGTGTGTGTGTGTGTGTGTGTGTGTGTGTGTGTGTGTGTGTGTGTGTGTGTGTGTGTGTGTGTGTGTGTGTGTGTGTGTGTGTGTGTGTGTGTGTGTGTGTGTGTGTGTGTGTGTAAAATATACACTGAGGACAGGCAGCTTGTGCATGTCTATTCGTTAGGTGTATATCGAGGTCCACCTCCAAGGTCGAACTACTGACCTCCACATTCACCCTGGGCACAAGTAGTCTCGAACCACCAACCCCAGGAGCAGGAGACAGTAGTTCTATTAACTACTTTACCTACAGCATAAAGAAGAATTCCAGAAACAAGAAATGGCAGTTGTTAACTGCTTCTGGAATCCTTCCTCGAATGTAGATGTTGCAAGGTTCTTTGATTATGTAAGTTAACAATAAAGAACTAGATACAAATTAAATGTGTGCTATAAAATATGTGTATGTGACATATATTCATATAAGCACAGACGTTGCGGTATTCAGAGTAAGGACAGTTTTTCCTCAGACCCATGCTCACAGTTCCTAGAAACCAGGACAATTTAGTAATCATGCGAAACTGCGGCATATATATATACATAAATATATATATATATATATATATATATATATATATATATATTTATATATATATATATATATATATATATATATATATATATATATATATATATATATATATGTCGTACCTAGTAGCTAGAACGTACTTCTCAGCCAACTATGCAAGGCCCGATTTGCCTAATAAGCCAAGTTTTACTGAATTAATATATTTTCTCTAATTTCTTTCTTATGAAATGATAAAGCTACCTATTTCATTATGTATGAGGTCAATTTTTTTTTATTGTAGTTAAAATTAACGTAGCTATATGACCGAACCTAACCAACCCTACCTAACCTAACCTAACCTATCTTTATACGTTAGGTTAGGTTAGGTAGCCGAAAAAGTTAGGTTAGGTTAGGTTAGGTAGGTTAGGTAGTCGAAAAAAACATTAATTCATGAAAACTTGGCTAATTAGGCAAATCGGGCCTTGCATAGTAGGCTGAGAAGTGCGTTCTGGCTACTAGGTACGATATATATATACATATATATATATATATATATATATATATATATATATATATATATATATATATATATATATATATATATATATATATATATATATATATATATATATATATATATATATATATATATATATATGACTGAAAACTCACACCCCAGAAGTGACTGAAACCTATACTCCCAGGAGCAACGCAACTGGTAACTACAGGGCGCCTTAATCCACTTGACCATCACGGCCGGACAAAAGGAAGTGATAGCCGAAGCTATTTGAACCACTTCCCCGCCGGCAACTCGGATGGTAATCTTGGGCATAGCATTTCACCAAATCACCTCATTCTTTGGGGCACACGTGAGGAACACAAATGCGAACAAGCCTGAATGGTCCCCAGGACTATATGCGACTGAAAACTCGACTGAGTTTTCAGTCGCATATAGTCCTGGGGACCATTCAGGCTTGTTCGCATTTGTGTTTCTCACGTGTGCCCCAAAGAATGAGGTGATTTGGTGAAATGCTATGCCCAAGATTACCATCCGAGTTGCCGGCGGGGAAGTGGTTCAAATAGCTTTGGCTATCACTTCCTTTTGTCCGGCCGTGATGGTCAAGCGGATTAAGGCGCCCTGTAGTTACCAGTTGCGTTGCTCCTGGAAGTATGGGTTCGAGTCACTTCTGGGGTGTGAGTTTTCAGTCGCATATAGTCCTGGGGACCATTCAGGCTTGTTCGCATTTGTGTTCCTCACGTGTGCCCCAAAGAATGAGGTGATTTGGTGAAATGCTATGCCCAAGATTACCATCCGAGTTGCCAGCGGGGAAGTGGTTCAAATAGCTTCGGCTATCACTTCCTTTTGTCCGGCCGTGATGGTCAAGCGGATTAAGGCGCCCTGTAGTTACCAGTTGCGTTGCTCCTGGGAGTATGGGTTTGAGTCACTTCTGGGGTGTGAGTTTTCAGTCGCATATAGGCCTGGGGACCATTCAGGCTTGTTCGCATTTGTGTTCCTCACGTGTGCCCCAAAGAATGAGGTGATTCGGTGAAATGCTATGCCCAAGATTACCATCCGAGTTGCCAGCGGGGAAGTGGTTCAAATAGCTTCGGCTATCACTTCCTTATGTCCGGCCGTGATGGTCAAGCGGATTAAGGCGCCCTGTAGTTACCAGTTGCGTTGCTCCTGGGAGTATGGGTTCGAGTCACTTCTGGGGTGTGAGTTTTCAGTCGCATATAGTCCTGGGGACCATTCAGGCTTGTTCGCATATATATATATGTATATATATATATATATATATATATATATATATATATATATATATATATATATATATATATATATATATATATATATATATATGTATATATATATATATATATATATATATATATATATATATATATATATATATATATATATATATATATATATATATAATTAGGAAGTAATGATTATTTGGGTAAGTTGTCAGCTTATATGAACTAATAGCTAGTGCGGCTTGTTTGATTTGATTGTTGCCACCGAAGGCGGCTAGTTTATTGTGCACCCCATACTCATCCTGTGAGCGGTAGAGCAAAAGCATTACAGAGGGCACAAAAGGTCTTTATCAGACCTCATCTTAGATTATTACATAAACAATTTCTTCAATCCTTCACACCTTATAGATACAATGTCAGCTAGTTACAGAGAAAGTGCTATTACAAGAGCTACATATTTACAGTAAGTCATCATACATTAATGGTAGGTCTTGTCGTTAATACAATAGTTTGGCCAATGGGGATATTACAGAGTCATAGGGAAGCTTCTGTTTATTATTAATCCTCACAATACACTACTTGTTTCTGAATCTCATATGTCGTTCATCTACTGGAAGCAAAATGTGGGTACAGTGCAAGGATTTCAGGTAATTTATCCATGGTAATAAGATAGGTTGCCATATCATACAGAGTGAGCTTAGATTTATCTCTAAAAGGCTCAATTTTACAACAATCCAAGATATAGTGTTCGAGTGTGTGTCCCTGCCTATGTCCACACACTTTACACTTTACTTCATCTAGATCCCTATACAAGCCGAACTGCCAGAGATACTTGTAGCCAAGTCTTATACGAGCTGTGACAACATCTGTTAGTCTACTGACTTTGTTACTTGCCCCATACACATGTTTTACTTCACACATTTCATTGTGATGAACGATGGACCTGCTAGTTCCAGTTTGCACTGTTCTACTTTCTTCAAATCCCTCCAGGAGTTCTCGTCTAATGACACTTTTAAGGGACCTATTTGATAACTCAAGATTCCATTCAATACTGTCTTTATTTACTGCAGCCTTAGCAAGGGCGTCAATTTTGTCATGTTCCTGCATGCCAATGTGAGAAGGAATCCACAACATTTTTATATTTACCCTCTTACTAAGTATTCTTATATATCTACGTCTAGCTTCCAAGACAAGCACGTTATTACTTGATTGCAAACTGTTTATTGCTCGTAGTGAGGATAGGGAGTCAGAAATAATTAAGCTGTCTACTTCAGTGTTGTCAATAATTTCGAGTGCTACCAGTATCGCTACCAACTCGGCTTGCATTGTGGACGCCCAGTTACTAATTCGGATATTTCTTTGAATTGTGCTGCCATCGGGCTGATGAGCAATAACAGCACTTCCTGCCCTCCCTGTAGCTGTATTGAGTGATCCGTCAGTGTATATGGTCTGTGCAATGTTGTTTTCAGCTTGTATATTGTGAATGTGTTCTATGGTGCTTAATTTAGCAGCAAGCTGAGCATGAGGGTTGCTTGTGATTAGTTTCTTGGTGGGGTATGCAGGGGTCAGGATGTCAAAAGGTACTATCTGCCAGGGTGGAAGGAAGTGCTGTACTCTTTCATCTGTATATACATCGTGCAGTCCCATCATTTTAATATGAGTGGCAGTTCTTTGAATCCATTTAGACTCGCTAGTTCCATTTCGTATGTGTTCTAACAGTGCAACTGACACAATGTTGTTTTTGTTATCACGCAGCAGTTTTAGTCCCATCATAAGATTAATTTCAAATATTCTATCTCTAATGCTAAGTATATTTAATTCTTTCCGCATGTTGAGAACTTTGGTAGTTATAGGACAGCCAAGTATAATTCTGAGTGCTTCATTTTGCATTTTTTCCAGTCTATCAATACTTTTGCCATTCTGCAGGACCAAAGCTGGTGCATGATAGTCTATCAGAGACCTTATATACGCTAAATACATCATTCTTGCTATTCTAATATTAACACCATATTTCGGGCTGTACCCCACTACAGTTCTGAGAGCCTTGAGTCTGTCTCTACATTGTTGATGTAACTTATTGACTGCAGTTGAGGTACAAGGGACAGAGACACCAAGGTATTTGAAAGAAGAGACATAGTCTATTGGTATGTTGTCTATCTTAAGTTTTCGTGGTCCACTTTTGCGGTTGCCAATTTGTCTGTTAAATACCTTAGTTTTAGCAGCGTTGATTACAAGACCAAGGCTCTCACAAGCTGTATGTATACAATTTAAGACTGTTTGCATTTCGCGGTGGGTTTTAGTATGCACAAGAATGTCATCTGCATAGCTGTTACAAATGATATGAGTGGGGCTTCTATGGGGTACTGGTACTATTAAGGGGTATAGGTAGTTAGAAGACAGGAGTATCAAATATGGGAGAGCTAAAAGGCCCGGCCCCCAAAATAAACTATCCACAGTAGTAATAACTTGCTACAAGACCAAATATGTTCGTCTAAGGGTTGATCACTGCGCTCCCACCTTGGAAGAAGAGATACTCTGTAATTCATGTACTTATTTATTAACCCGTTAACAACCCCCCATATACACTCACACCAATAACAATAATAATAATAACTTTACCACACTATCTTACGTTAAAAGCCTTGGTCCACGTAGGCAGGATACAAGGTTTACACTAATAACAAGCTAGGGTAAAGTACTACTGGATAAGCACTGAAGCTGGATGCAGCTTAGGGTAGTGAAACCACGTGGGACCCTAATACCAAACACAACACTTAGGGGTACCCAAACACTGGCAAAATACTATCCCCAGGTCTCACCAATCGTTACTACCAGAGTAGGCACACTCACTAATGCCCTGTACTTAGCTTAAGGATACAGGAACTTCAGGTAAGGGAAATAAGTAAGAGGAGAAGGAAGGAGAGTAGGGATACAGCCACAGAGTAGGTCTTAACCTCACGCCACCAGCCAAGAGAAGACCGCGCTCCTCGCGACCACCTGGCCTCCCTCATGTCGTGGTGCCGGAAGGGGCCTAATTGATCGTGCAGCTAAGCACATTAAAGATCTTCCCCTATGCAACGTATTGTTACTTTATGAATGATTAGAAAGTATTAGTACGCAAAGTTGGTGCCTATGTTATTATTTAATAATCAACCCCCAGCTCAGTCTTTAAATGCTCTTTGAGAAACAATAATAGTCTTACGTCTGGCAGGGAAGATACAAACAATTTCCATTCGAAATGCGCCAACTGTACTACTTAGGAAGTTTAATAGCTCAATTTTGACCTCTGGTTTCCACTGGAGAACCCAGGGTCGTAACACTCCTCCCCCCTTCAGAGAAAAAAAAAATGTGACTACTAGAATAGTAGTCATATTTTTTTGTAAGAGTATACAGAGAACAAAAAGAAAAACATGACAAAAACAAAAAATCAATCAAAAACAATTTCTCTGCAAAAAAAAAAAATACAAAGGAGTTCTCGGAAAGAAAAAAAAAAAACATACACAACAAAAATAAAAGAACAGGGAAGTAAAGAAATTGGACACGGAATATTTAATGTCACAGGAGAACCTAAAAAAAAAAATAACTAAAGCATGACAGTTGGTAAATGGCTTTCTGTGGCTCAGATGAATGTTATTCAGGCAACCGGGACAGAGCGTCGGCTATCACGTTGAGTCTGCCCGGTAGGTGGGTAATGGAAAGATTGAAGTCCTGTAGGTACAACGCCCACCTGAGGATGCGTTTATTCTTACCCTTCATCTGAGTCAGGAAGACTAGTGGGTTATGGTCCGTGTACACTTCCACTATATTACCTGTGAGGTAAACTTCAAACTTTTTACATGTTAACACTAGCGCCAACGCCTCTTTTTCTACCACTGAATAATTGCGTTGCGCCTTGTCGAATTTCACAGAGTAATAATATACTGGGTGTTCCACCTGATCATCCCCAGTTTGCAACAACACTGCACCAGCACCCGAGTCAGACGCGTCAACATGAATTTTAAACGGTCGGTCGAACCTTGGACTAGCAAGCACTGGGGCGGAAGCTAAGATCAATTTCAAATTTTTAAATGCCTCTGCACAGTCTGATGACCACTTAAATTTAACGGCTTTCCGCAACAAGTCTGTGAGAGGAGTGGCAACACTGGAAAAGTTCTGACAAAAACGTCGATAGTACGCACACATACCGATAAATCTTTGAACGTCCTTTTTAGACTTTAGTACTGGATACTCCAGAATGGCATTGATTTTATCTTGCCGAGGTAACACTTTTCCTTGGCCCACTTCATAACCGAGGTACGTCACTGTGCCTTGGCCAAAATGACACTTTTTAGCATTTAAGGTAAGATTTGCCCTTTTCAAGATGGCAAACAACTGGCGTAACCTAGCTATGTGGTCAGCCCAATTACTGTCAAACAGCACGATATCATCTAAATACGCCCGACAATTTGGCACCTTAGCGAGTAGAGAGTTCATGAGTCTCTGGAACGTGGCAGGGGCATTACGCAAGCCGAACGGTAACACTTGATACTCAAAAACACCCTCGGGTGTCACGAACGCAGTGAGCTGTTTAGCACGTTCAGTGAGTGGGATTTGATAATACCCCCTCGAGAGGTCGAATTTCGAAACGTACTTGGCATTTCCCAACTCGTCAATGCAGTCCTCGAGGAGGGGCAGCGGATAGGCATCCACAATGGTCACCTTGTTGAGCTGCCGATAGTCGGTGCATAATCGCCAGGAGCCGTCTGGTTTGGGGACCAAAAGGCAGGGCGAGCACCAAGAGCCCTGGCTCGGCCGGATGAGGCCGTGCTGGAGCAAGAAGTCGACCTCCTTCCGTACGATGGCCTTCTTTTCTGGACTCATCCGATAGGGTTGAAGGCGAATGGGAGTGTAGTCCGTCAACTCGACATCATGGCAAATGGCATCAGTCTGGGTCGGGACCTCCCCGAACAGACTGGAGAATTCATCAACCAACGACTGCACCTCTTCACGTTGGGCCATCTGCAAATGGGACAGTTCCTCCACAGCATTCACAGAACTAGAATTATTGAAAATGAGATTAGTTGGGTCCCCAGAACAATCATCCCCTCTCTCACTGGAAATGGAAACATTGGTTAGTGCAATGGGCCTGGGGCCCTGGAACTTCTTCAGTCGATTTACATGTATGAGCATTACCTGGTTACGTTTGTCAGAGTGCCTCACTTTGTACGTGAGGTCCCCAGTCTTTTCTGTCACAATGTAGGGGCCTTCGTACTTGTGGGACATAGTGTTCCCTAGTCGAGGCTTTAATACCAGGACAGGGTCGCCAGGCTGAAATACCCGTAACTTAGATTTAGCATCGTTACGTTCTTTCATCTTTTCTTGGGCCTTGCCAAGATACTTTAATGCAGCCGCCTTGCAGTCCTTGAGTCTCTGGTGGTGTTGCGCAAAGAAAGCCGAACCTTCGGATAACGTTACGTTCCCCAACAGATTCTCCTGTAACATTTGCAAGGGTCCACGAACTTTATGGCCAAAGACTAACTCAAAAGGAGAACAGCCCAGTGAACTTTGTAATCCCTCTCTAGCCGCAAACAAAACATACGGTAAATTCTCATCCCAGAAGGTGTGGGAACTCTCGCACGATGTCTTCAACATCTGCTTCAGAGTTAGATGGAAACGTTCAATTACCCCCTGACTCTGTGGATGGTATGGGCTGGAAACCTTATGAGTTATTCCATGTTCCTTACAAAATTGCTCGAAAACATCAGACTTAAAATTAGTACCATTGTCAGTTTGCACGACCCGAGGCAGTCCAAAAGTGGAAAAAAATTGCAACATACGAGCAACCACAGTTTTTGCTCGGATGTTCCTTACAGCAAAAGCCTCTGGGTAACGAGTAGTGATACACATCATCGTGATTAGGTAAATATTACCAGACTTAGTTCTAGGTAATGGTCCAACACAGTCCATTACCACATGAGAAAATGGTTCCTCTGGCACGACAATAGGCCTTAGAGGAGCTTTAGGTGGAGTCTGGTTTGGTTTCCCAACCAGTTGACAAACAATACACGCATTACAAAATTTTGCCACGTCGCTTTTCAGCTTGGGCCAGAAAAAATACTTTAAAATTTTGTGATACGTAATATTAATACCTTGATGTCCCCCCATAGGATCATCATGAGCAGCTGCCAAAACTCTTTCTCTATAGCAGGTCGGCAACATAACCTGGTGGACTACCTCCCACTCATTTGACAAGGGAGCACTCTGTGGTCTCCATTTTCTCATCAAAATCCGATCATTGTAGTAGTACCCAGTTGCTGCTTCTACAATTTCCTCCATAGAGACGGCTGTTTCATGACAATCTGCAAGAGTGGGGTCAGCTTTCTGTAACTCACTCAAGGAGGCATCTAGGCCTTGGTCAGATGCCATTGGCCGAGGCTCAACAGTGTTCTCCACCTCCCCACTACTCTCGGTAGATGGCGGTGGCAGGCTCTCCACAATGTCCTCGGCCACATCATCGAGTCGGGCCATGAATGTGTCCGCGAGGTCCACTTGGTTTTCACCACTCGGAAAGCTCCTCGTGACCTCGGGATTTACCACCTTGGCAAGCACAGGGCTGCCCTTACATTTAAGTCCCATAGACCTGGTCACCGCGCACGCAGGGTACACAACATTATCCTCTGCGGCGGGTGGATCCAGGCAAACCTTAGGGGTAGGCAACATAATAGGCAGTCTGGAGTCCCCTACCTTATCCCCTGCTAAATCATTACCAACTATTACATCAACATTAGGGAAAGGTAGGTATGAAGTGACTCCGACTGTACAAACACCCTTGTGGAAATCAGATTCCAGGGTAACCTTATGGAGGGGTACTGCCCGAGTATCACTAGTGACACCCTCGACCAGCACCACCTCTCCAGTGTCGAGAGTGTTGGCACCTTGCAATGCACTCTCTAAAATTAAAGTCTGGATGGCACCGGTGTCTCGGAAGATCACCACGTCCTTCCAGGAAGAACCCTCAGACAAAAGTAGTCTCCCTTTCGATAAGAATGGGGTAAGCAAGTCCAACCACTGTGGGTTGGAGGTCTTACTCCCTAACCCTTCTGAAAGCCTCAAGCCCTGTGTCACAACTAGAGCATTGGGTCTTTTTTCAGGGTGCAGTTGCCAACAACGGCTAATAGTGTGGTTTGGACGATTACAGTGACCACAAAAACGTCGGGGAGAAGAGACATTACTAACAGAATTACCCTTCGGTTCACCTTTAGGTGCCGTTGGGCTAGACACTTTAACAGGGTTAGTTATGTCTGAAACAGAAGGTGCATTAGGTAAAGGGTTAGAATGAGCTGGTCTGGACTGGCTGTGGGTATAAGGTTTGCTACTCTGTGGGGTATAATTATTTTTATTGGGCCTTTTGCCCGCCAATTGGTAGTTTTCTGCCAACTTGGCCAAATCCCCTATTTTAGAATTTAACTCTATCCTTCCTCTAATATACTGTGAAACATTCTCTGGCATCATATTTATAAAATGCTCCATTAAAATTAAGTTCCTGAGAGCCTCGTATGTTTCGGCTTTCGCCGAGCGAATCCATCTATCAAACAATCGAATTTGATCATTCACAAATTCAGTGAGCGGTTGGTTGTGAGTAGGCCTAAGGTTACGATAAACTTGGCGGTGAGCTTCAGGAGTAATTTCATATGCCCGCAAAATACATTCCCTGACTTTATCATATTCGAAACACTCGTCGTCAGGCATGTTTATAAAAATATCTTGTGCTTTACCCCTAAGTCTTCCCTGTAGGATTTTCACCCACTCTTCCTTTGGCCAGTTCATGGACGTGGCCACTCTCTGAAAATGGTTGAAAAACCTTTCAGGGTCAGACTCGGAAAATTCAGGCAAATTATGCTTTTTCTCATAATGCCTGGGGTTTGAATCCCCGGCAGGTGGAGTTCCAGTGGCATTCGCTCTAATTTTAGCCTCCTCGGTTTTGAGTCTTTGCTCCTCTAATTTTATTTTTGCTAACTCTAAAGCTAATTCACTTTCCCTATGAGTTGCACTTTCTGCTTGGCTAGGCTGGCATAAAGGTGTATCACTTGCCAATAGTTGTTCATCAATACAATGTTCTAATATTTCATTTACCAAAGTCCACTTTTTATCTGCGACATTTAATTCTAGGCCAAATTCCTGGCCTAACAATACTAAATTAGACTTTTTAAGTTTCTTTATCTCTACCACTGAAGGCTCCCTTGCCAGTTTCTGCATTTCAGAAGACATCACTAATAATTTTAGCTCCCAGCCAAAGAAAAAATTAAAAAATAAAAATTGGAAAAAACAAAAATTTGCACGGCCCCTAACACAAGGCCACACTAACCTTAATCGTGAAGGGATCCAGCTGGATGTCCAGTCAGTGCAAGAATGTCCTTTGCTAGATGAGCTGGACCCTAGGCTAGCACACAACCGTTCTGCGGAAATAAAAAATTTTAATTTTGGCACTCAAGAATCTAATTTTTTACACTTATAATGTTCCTCCCGGACAGGCCCCCACTTGTTACAAATGATATGAGTGGGGCTTCTATGGGGTACTGGTACTATTAAGGGGTATAGGTAGTTAGAAGACAGGAGTATCAAATATGGGAGAGCTAAAAGGCCCGGCCCCCAAAATAAACTATCCACAGTAGTAATAACTTGCTACAAGACCAAATATGTTCGTCTAAGGGTTGATCACTGCGCTCCCACCTTGGAAGAAGAGATACTCTGTAATTCATGTACTTATTTATTAACCCGTTAACAACCCCCCATATACACTCACACCAATAACAATAATAATAATAACTTTACCACACTATCTTACGTTAAAAGCCTTGGTCCACGTAGGCAGGATACAAGGTTTACACTAATAACAAGCTAGGGTAAAGTACTACTGGATAAGCACTGAAGCTGGATGCAGCTTAGGGTAGTGAAACCACGTGGGACCCTAATACCAAACACAACACTTAGGGGTACCCAAACACTGGCAAAATACTATCCCCAGGTCTCACCAATCGTTACTACCAGAGTAGGCACACTCACTAATGCCCTGTACTTAGCTTAAGGATACAGGAACTTCAGGTAAGGGAAATAAGTAAGAGGAGAAGGAAGGAGAGTAGGGATACAGCCACAGAGTAGGTCTTAACCTCACGCCACCAGCCAAGAGAAGACCGCGCTCCTCGCGACCACCTGGCCTCCCTCATGTCGTGGTGCCGGAAGGGGCCTAATTGATCGTGCAGCTAAGCACATTAAAGATCTTCCCCTATGCAACGTATTGTTACTTTATGAATGATTAGAAAGTATTAGTACGCAAAGTTGGTGCCTATGTTATTATTTAATAATCAACCCCCAGCTCAGTCTTTAAATGCTCTTTGAGAAACAATAATAGTCTTACGTCTGGCAGGGAAGATACAAACAATTTCCATTCGAAATGCGCCAACTGTACTACTTAGGAAGTTTAATAGCTCAATTTTGACCTCTGGTTTCCACTGGAGAACCCAGGGTCGTAACACTAGCTGATAGTGATGTTTGCCGGACTAGTTGGGATTGGTTTTAGTAAAGCATTAATTAGAACATTAAACAAGGTAGGACTAAGTACTCCTCCTTGTGGGGTGCCTAGTTGCATTACTTTAGTTTCACTCTTGTAGCCTTGGAACAGCGCAGAGGACTTCCGGTTGGTAAGATAGCCTCGTATCCACTGTAATAAATGCCCCCCTATATCCATTCTCGCTAATTCATACATAATCACTTCCCTATTAGCAATATCAAAGGCATTTTTTAAATCAAGAAATGTTGTGTACTTGTGCCTTTTATCTCCATGAACAGTAAGAAAGGTTGTGATACAGTTGTGTACACTTTTACCATGTGTGAAACCATTGATATCAGGTGACATGTGCTCTTTAACTCTATACAATAATCTATTAAGCACCATTCTCTCAAAGGTTTTGCACATGCAACTGGTCAGTGAGATGGGACGGAAAGCATGAGGTTGGCCAGGCTTTGGTACAGGTACCGTAAGACTGGTGGTCCATGATACAGGCAACTGCCCACAGACATAGCTGGCATTAAACAATTCTAATAATGGGTTACCGGGTACACGATGTAGGAGTCTTAGAATATCATAGGTGATACCGTCCTCACCAGGAGCAGTGCTACTGCCCCTGGAGAGGGCTGCATCCAATTCATAATCTGTATATGGAGCATCACATTCATCATGTTGCTTGCTCAACATGAAATTTATGAGAGAATTTCTGTCTGTGGACCTCGCCTGCAATTTCTCCCCAGTGCTAGCTGGTAGCATTCCAAGGCTGGAAACCTGAGCCTATTTTGCAATTAACTGATTGGCTTTCTGTAGCGGGTTTGGGTGTGAAACTTGTCTACTATTTTTACCAATAATTTTGTTTATGCCTTTCCAGGCTTTGCCCAGGGGAGTATGCAGGTTAAGTCCACTAACAAAACCCTCCCATTCATTTTGTCTCAGTTCAGTCATTCTCTCCCTTGCTGCTGCAAGCGCGGCCTGAAACAGTTTTAACATTCTCATTCTCTAAAAGAAAGTCTCACTATCCTACAATGGAACTGCAATGGCGTTCGCAATAGAATTAATGACATCATACAATACGCTCGTGAACACCAAACTGACGTCATAGTGCTACAGGAGACAATGGTAGGTGATGACTTCAACCCAAGGTTCAGCGGTTATCGCAAGTTCTCCCTGCCACATGGGGAAAGAAAACGGGGTCTCATCACTTTTGTAAATAACAACATTCCCGCACAGATTATTGATGACCTGCACATGGGGGATGAGTTTGAATCACTGGGAGTAACCCTTTACTTAAACAATAATGCCCTACATATAATCAACCTATATGTGCCACAGAGTAAACTTGACCTTGACACACTGCCTGAGTTTGTTAATGAAGAACCTACCCTGCTGGTCGGTGAACTGAATGCCAGACACCCACACTTTGGTGCCAACTGTCATCAGCCCAATGTCAATGGACGGAAACTGTCACTCTTTGTCAGGGGAAGTGAAAACCTTAGGGTCCTGGGTGATGAACAGCCAACTCACCTCAGAGGAGGAAGATTAGACTATGCTCTCCTGTTGAATGCACAGGACACGGATGCCAGTACACACATTGTGCACAGTTTATGTAGTGACCATTGGGCATTGATTACCACCGTCGACATGAGCAAGAGAAGGAAAGAGACAAATAAAAGAAAAAGGTTATCACTCGGACCAGATATGAGGCTGCACTTCATAAACAGGATGAGTGACTGGTTCACGGAATACCAAATCCCAGAAGACATTAACACATTTGTTGATGACCTTAACCACCAAATTGAGAGCTGTCTAAGAGTTCCGCGCCGTACGCCTGGGCGAGTAACCCTCAGAGGAAGAAAATAAAATGGTATGAGAATGATTACATAAAGATGCTTAACGCAAATGTGCGAGACATGAGTAGAGAGTACCGGAGACATCCCACTGAAAGTAACCAAGAGTTGTTTAAAACTGTGTGTCAAGTAGCCAGGGAAGAGAAGATTAAAGAGCGGGAAAGACAATGGCTTGAGTTCACTAGCTCTATTGGACGGGAAACATCTGCAAGACAAGTGTGGGCAAAAATTCAGATAGCTAAGGGGGGCAGAGCCCGGCCTGCGGCTCACAAAGACCCCCAGGGTAAGGCTGAAGAACTAATTCACAAGTGGAGTGATGCAGCATCCTCCTCCTCCCTCCCTGCAGAAATCAGCAGGGAACAGCTCCTGCGACATGATGAAAGAAGAATTAGGATAACAAGAGCACTGTCTAGTGATGACGAATATGGGGAACCAATCACAGCCCAAGAAGTAAGGGGCGCTTTGAAAAAGGGTAAAAGTACAGCACCTGGTGAAGATGGCGTCACCTACGACATACTCAATGCACTGTGTGAAGTGTCTGGGAATCCACTACTCCACCTGTTTAACAAGTCATTCCTAAGTGGAGTGTTGCCCACACAATGGAAACACGCAATAATTATTCCCATACCGAAGCCTAATGACCCTGGTAATTACAGACCTATCAGCCTCGTGTCATGCACTTGCAAGATGCTTGAAAGGATCATCCTAAACCGACTGTTGCACAAAATAGGCAGGTTAGGGGAGGGGGGTCAATGGATTTGTTAAAGGACGGAGCACAGCAAATTGTATAGTTAATTACTTGGCTAATGACACGGCTAGGTACTCTGTATTTGTTGACATCAAAGGAGCCTTCGACAAAGCACAGGGGATTGCGATCCTGGACGAGCTTGCATGCATGGGTGTCAAGGGGAGACTCATGAAATGGGTTGAAGACTACCTCACAGGAAGGAAAGCCAAGGTTTGCTTCAATGGAGCAGTCTCCAGAACAATGAATATGGAACTCGGGACCCCCCAAGGCGGAGTCTTAAGCCCTACACTATTCAATGTACTTATGAACGCCATTGCAAATATTGATTTTCCGGAAGGAACACAACAAGTGGGATATGCAGATGATGTCCTAATACAAGCTCCCACCTTGGGAAAAATTGAACAGTCCATTGAACTCCTCGGAAGGAAATGTATTGAGCTCGGTTTCACTCTCTCCACAAACAAGACGAAGGCATACTCCCATCACAAGCGGAGAGCAAATGAAGAACTACAAATTAATGGTGTAACACTTGAATGGGTTGACCACTATCGGTACCTTGGCGTCACTGTCGGCTCTAACAAGGGAAAGAAAGAGGAGCTCAATCAACTCATAGGAACATGCAAAAGTCGACTCAGGGCACTGAAAGCTATGACCTGGAATGGACATGGAGCCTCTATTGCCGTGCTCAAAATGATGTACACAGCCTATGTGCGCTCCGTCATAGACTATGCCGCACCAGTACTGTGCACCTACTCCCAAAGCGATATGAAAAGGCTTGAAAGCATTCAAAATGAAGCCATGACAATTATTCTTGGAGTCCCAAGAACTGCCAAAACGTCTAATCTACGAGAGGAGTTGTCCCTTCCCAGTGTTAAAAGCAGAATTCAGGAGCTGAATGCTAAGCTTGCAATTAGGATAGCCAGAGATCCCCATTACAATGATATTGCCAAGAAAAAACTGAGCTCTGTGCTACTTTCAGGGGGAAACAGGAGAAGCAAAAAATGGCATCACAGAGCAGTCTGCTACCTTGAAGAGCTTCACCTGCTTGAGCAAGCCCGTGAGCTCCTGCCTGTAGAGAGGTTACCTCCCTGGGAGGATGACTCATGCAAGATCATCATCAATGAAATGGCAATGAAAAAATCCAACATGATACCACAAGAAATGAGGCACAAGTATCTCGAGGACATTTATAAAGAAGCCGGAGATGAACTAGATCAAATCTACACTGACGGGTCATCTAATCCTATCAATGGCAGGGCTGGTGCAGCATACACGGTAATCAAGGATAACACCTTCCAACGCAGAAATGAAGAAAAAGCACGTATTGAGAACTATGCCTCTTCAACGCAAGCAGAGCTAACTGCCATTGTTATGGCGTTAAGGTTTCTTGAACGGAATACTAATGGTGCAGTGATTTGCACCGATTCAAAAGCAGCACTGCAAAGCCTAAGTAAAAATCAGGCAGAAAATCTTGCAATAGTCGCTGAAATCAAGAGAGCTGTGAGAGTACTTACCAATCAGGGAAGAGTCATCAAGTTTCTGTGGATCCCCTCCCATGTTGGAATATGTGGAAATGAACGAGCTGATGTGCTGGCTGCTGAAGGCGCTGAAGGAGACCATATTGAATACTTCATACCCAAGACTCAACTACAAATTAGAGGTAATTAGAGGTATTATCAGAGGTAGTTAGAGTAGAGGTAGATAGGTAGAGGTTAGGTAGAGGATAGGTAGTTAGATAGGTAGAGGTAGTTAGAGGTATTATCTGGCAACATCACCGTGACAAGGTAACTGAGGAAAGGAGGATAGAAGCACAAACCAGTGAATCTGTACGATGGTACAACATGGTTGCAACTGGCAATCCCAATCAGTATGGCCGAAGAGGAGGACGACGAGGGAGAGAATCTGTAATAGCGAGAATCCGTCTTGGATACAAATATCCATGGAGATTTGGAATGGAAACAACAGTTGATCAGCGAAGTTGCAGAATCTGTGGTGAGAGTGATGGACACCGCCTTGACCACTATCTACGTGAATGTGAACACCTGAGAGACATTAGGAATAACTGTAGAATAATAAACCCCACATTGTTTGAGTTAGGAAAACACAATTTGTCAAATATTGATACTGTTCTTAAAAGATTTCCCCATTTTGCACCCGCAAGATAACGTAAGCTTTTAAGGGTTGACAGATGTTAATCTTCTTGTTTGAGGAGCTGTTCACTTGAGACATTTAAGCAAGTCCCAGCTGTCTGGGTACAAGTGACAGGATGAACAACCCAGCGGGTTTTCTTCCTATTAGGGAGTGTTGTACATTCTGCTATGGCGGTATGTTCACTCACAAGATGAGTGGCGCTGCCCAATAAACTCGCTCCTCGGGGCAAAATTTAAAAAATTTAAAGTTTTAACATTTGAGGAGTTCTAAGGCTCCTGTCTGTCTAGCAATTGATTTAAGCTCTTTCAGTTTAGCATCATCATAGTACTGGTTGTGTCTGACCTGTTTACCAGTACTTCTTTTTGTTTGGCGTGACTCACTATTTTTGATGGCCTCATAGGTATATGGGTACATCCGGTCTCTTACCCTCGACCGCGGCGGTACCATTATGGTCAGGAAGCCATGGATATTTACAATGGGGCTCGGTCAGTCAATATGATTCATTTGACATCACTCAACTTATATATTCTGTTCTCGTATTGACAATTTGAATGATATCAAGAATATTTTGAATATTTTCTGACATAGATGGTGCTGTAGTTGATTGTTGTTCATGACCTGTCCAGTGGGTCGAGACTGGTCTCATTAGCATCTCTCAGATTAGTGGGAAGAAATTCTTGCTGCAAGAATGTGTGTTCTCAGAGCTAACTAGGGGTAACTAAAATACTTATTTCCTAAATAAATACTTTAATTGTAAATATTTGAAAATATATGGTATGTTTCCGAATTTCTGATGATATAAAACATATTGTGGTTTATAATTAAGTTCTTAATAGTGATCCTATCCTGCATCATAATTTACATAATATCTACTTCTGTTTTGTGTATTAAAATGACTACTTTTTATGTTAATTTCATTCTGTAAATGATGATGATGATAAAGTTCAATAAATGTAAGTAAGAACATAAGAATGAAGGTAACTGCAAAAGACTTATTGGCCCATACGAGGCAGCTCCTCGTATGGAGCTGCCTTTGATAAGTAATTACCAAAGAAGGCACCAAGCCGGGAAGGCTGTGTAGCACAATCAAATAAGTCAACTGCTCCTGAAGAGGACGGTATTACTTACAGTTTACTGAGATTTGTCTCACAAGTACCAGGTAATCCACTTTTAAGTGTTGTACAGAATGAGTTTAAGTGAAGGAGTATTACCTGATGATTGGACAGTGTCATTGTTCCCATCCCCAAAGCACACCAGATAATTATAGACCCATATCTCTAACATAATTTTGTCTATTAGCACAGTTTTCGGCGTGAAGGCATTGAGTAGATCTCGGCAATACAATAAGTTTCAAGCTAAACTTTCTAATATGCTACTCACCTGAGGTCCGTAGAAGAGCGAAATCTGATTATGCATTTTGGTTCTACAAGGTAGCCAACTCCATCAAAATATTAAATATGTACCCAACTCAATTAACGATTAATCAATCAATTACTCCATGGGATAACTTGGATCTAGCAGTTGATTTTGTAAATGCACCCAAGAAAGATAATGTACACTTTACATTATTAAAACAGTTAACACTGAAAAGCATCACTGAGAGCACTCAGGGTATGGGTAACGATGTGTATCAGTGCTATACCAACGGTTCTGTAGAAGAAGGTGGACGATGTACCGGATGCGCATGTAATATATTTGAACAATCTTCTCTCGTACATACAGCAATGAAGCGCGTCAATGATTGGGCAAGTACAACTCAAACCGAACTTGCAGGCATATACCTTGCCACGGAATTTTTAAAAGACAAAGGCAGTGGACTTATATACTGTGATTCGCAGAGTGCACTCTTGGTATTGAACGCACATAGTAGTGACACCCAGAAAATAGTCAGTGATATTCGAATGAATATTTTAGCTGCCAAAGAAAAGAGATTTGAAATTAAATTCCTATGGATACCATCACATGTTGGCATCTCAAGGCATGACACTGTTGATATGCTTGCAAAGACAGCCTGTAGAAAACCAGTGGTAGAAATTGATATGGGTGTTTCATTAGCAGTGACAGAGAATACTTAAGCAAACATCTAATGAAAATCTCACCGACCTAACAAATTCACAAAGACCTGAAAGTTGTAGCATTAAATATTATGATAGATATCGTGCGGAGACATTCACATGCAGGATTAATGGAACAAGAACCCAGCAATGTGATGTTATAGTGGCCAGAATACGCCTGGGATATAGACGTATCTGGCAGCTTTCTCAAAACCCAAATGTCGAGTACACAATGTGTCAACTTTGTGAAAGAGAAAACATGCACTCTCTTGAACATTATATTGTAGAATGTCCCTTATTGACTGACTTTCGCCCTCCTGGGCTAAGGTATGCTGAACTGTGTAATTACTATTTGAGTACTGGAACACTTGATATATTGGACTTGTACCCTAGATTGACCATGTAACGTATCAATTATACAATGAATGTATGTGATGTAACTCTATAACCTGAGCTTGTGAAAGCACCTTAATCACCTTCAGTGATTAAGTGCTTAATTGCACACTAGTTTCTCTATCAGTTATCTCACCTTGTCAGAGTAAAAGAGACAAATATATGTGTATGTATGTGTGTATATATATGTATGTATATATGTATATGTACGCATATGTCTGTGTGTGTATATGTATGTGTATGTGTATAAAGTATATGTGGAAGCTGATCAGAATTCCATTTCACCTTTGTAAATGCACGTTAATGACACTATGTAAAAGACACATCGAACACTTTATGTAGGGCATACGTAAATCTGTGTATTTATGTATTTACGTATGTAGCTTAGCCTAGCATTTTAAAAGCACTACAATCACCTTCTGTGGTTGATTGTTCAATAAATCCCTGAACTATATGTTTAACAAATCTCTAACCCTATCCATGGAGTTAGTTAGTTTAGTTCATATATTATGCACCCCATACCCATCTTGTGGGCGGTAGTGGAAAGGGTTACAGAGTCCATGGCGGACAGAAGAAAATGTATATATGCTGGTTAGCATTGTTAATGTGTGGCCACGTCTGTGGTAGAAAATAATACAAAAAATCAAATAAAGGTATTATTGAAACTTTATAGGAAAACATTAAATCCTAAATATATCTTTAATATTATACTTGAAATATTGTATACTTTGCTCTCTCCATCGTACTTCTGCACCTGCTGGCAAGTGGTGCGGTGCAATGTGCAGGTGATGTTCATTACTGGGTGAGCTGGCAGGTGGTGCTCACCTGCCAGCTCACCCAACGAAAATTAGGTTTTTAATACACTTACACATTTATGGGTCTTTCCTTCACCTTCATTCAAGCACTAGGGTATTACAGTGTTTTAATTATAATATTTATTAACGTTATTATTTTTAATTTGTATTATTATTAACAGGAGAGGAGTGTGTGTGTGTGTGGGGGGGGGGGGGGGGGTAATGGTTCACATGTCCACATCCCAATGCCCCCCCTTCCAGGACTGGGGGTGCGAGGGTGTACAATAAACTATACCCACCTCCGGCAGCAGCTTGTCGAAGGCGGAAGTGGAGCCTAGACAATTTGTTATGATAATTAGTGATGGTTCTTATTTTGATTATGGGTCCGTAATCCAGTTAAGCTTTTATTCTTAATTTATATTACAATGCTGGTAAAATACACTTCTTGATGATGAGTATGGAGTACAAATGAACTCATTGTGTACCCAAGTTCAAGTTCAAGTATGTTTATTGAGATAAGCAATAAATACATCTCAAAGGGATAGAGTAGCTTAGGCTATTTCTACCCCCCTCTAATTCAAGTCCCTCAAGGGGCGCACAAATGCTGTGAGTACAAATAAACAAATAACATTACAAGAATCCAAACAAGAATTGTGTACCCTATACTCACAGGATGAGTATAGGGTACACAATAAACTACCACTCACATCATGGGTATGGGTTGCACAAGAAACTATCGCGCAGAGGACGAATATGGAGAGCAAAGTAAACAAAGATTCACACGATGAGAAAGGGTTGCGCAATGTCCGATGACTCACAGGATGAGTATTAGCTGCACAATAAACTACAGGTCACAGGATAAGTATGGGTTGCACAATAAATTACAGGTCACAGGATGCGTATGGGCTGCACAAACTACCGGTAACAGGATGAGTATGGGATGCACAATAAATTACGGGTCACAGGATGAGTATGGGTTGCACAAACTACTGGTAACAAGATGAGTATGGGGTGCACAATAAATTATCGCACAGAGGATGAGTATAGGGTGCACAAATTGGTTGGGTAAATGGAAATGGTTGGGTACATTTCCTTTCACCTAATGCGACTATTCATGTGTCCGGACACCGGCGATTGTGTGGTATTGGCTATTTATTTAACCATAACTTTGCTTTCATTTAATAATTATATTAATTAAGATATGTTTTCCTTGAAATGTAGTTACATTATCGTCTACATCTGTCTTTATTCTGACACAAAGACCTATGACGTTACTTTGCATATATGCAAATTAATTATAAAATTGATTGGCTTGTGTGGAGGCCTTCACACTCCCTGAGCGAGCCATCAAGTAACTATAAAAAGGCATATATCTTCACTTTCACTTTAGTTATATTTATGCCAAAGTATTAACATGCAGCTTATATTTATGTCTTTATGATGACATAGAAAACTTCGTTTATTACAATATCTAGATTAAATTAACATTGATCTTCAGAAGGTCGTAGTTCCCATATCGGTAAGGAGAGCGTCGGCCATGAAGCCTTGTTTAAAGTATGAATATTTTTCCTCTCTAATAAGGTATAATCTCTGTGATGGATTCACAAAAACTATTTTATATCTGCCTTTCTGATAACATATACAAATATAATCTTTATTTGTGAATATTTGTTAATTAAGCAATATATCAGAGGGCGTGTAGGGTTCGGTGTTCAATGAACGAAAAGGACATGAGCAGTTTAAATTGCGAACGCATACCAACGAATAACGCTAGTATCTATATAACAAATTTTTTGTCCTGTGGAGTTGATTTAACTTCCAGATACGTTTTGTTTAATAAATATTAAAGATTTAGTGGCTGTTTATGAAAGATATTATTATAAATACACATTCTACTTGTTAATATCACCAATTAAATTTGCGACAATTTGAGCCATGAAATGCGACTACTGGATCACTGTGTACAGGAGGCTGATATGGCAGCAAACACTCCAGGCGACCATATATCTTGGATAAGTCGCTCCACACAATTGTCGCTTGGACCGTCGACTTCCTATGGCGTCACCTCTCACATATTTATGTCTCATTTCGTTATGAAATTAAATTATTTCAGAGTAAAAATAGGTTTGATCATGTTCTACGTGTAGCACCAACATTATAGTAAGTAAATATACCATATTTCTTCATTACTTACGTAATGCTAGGAGGATTTGTGTAGTTTTGGGCCGATTTGGGTAATTCTATGGACCGCTTAGGAGCTACTTAGATAACTAAAGGCTAGAGATATATAAATTTTTGACTGACAGTTATAAATGCCAATCTGCCTATAATACATTCTTGAGTGACATTTCCAATCAAGTGTAGAACTTATAAATAGGCCTAAACAAAAAATAAAAAATGGACATCAGTTTGCATATGAATCTGATGAGCTAATTTCTTGATTAATATACATTTCCCTACCAATAAAATGGTGTCATCTTGAGTATGTCTCAGACTGTCTTCTTCATCAGCTCCAATGTTAAATAATATTACAACAAAATATGTCCATAACTTAGCTACAGAGTATATTACATTTTAAATAAATTTCCACAAAACAAATAATGAAAGCACATCATTATTTTCATAAATATGAAGAAAAACACATTTAAAGCTTTGTTTTATCTTTTCTAAACTAAAAAAAAAAAGATATATTTCGTTACAGGGTGCTTATTATATGTGATTTTGAGTTTTTCTACATAACAGCTTCTCTAGTTCTTGTTTGGTCTATGAAGAGCATCTAACTCTCATAGAAGAACATTATAATAAAATATCTTTAGAGCGTTGCCTTTCATTGTGGAGTGTATTTCTCAAACAAAATATAACATATTTACCTCTGAAGGACATCCAACTGACATTGTGGTAGCACACTGTTAGAATAAAGATAATATACTATTATGTACCTCATTATCCTTCAACATTCTCTTAATTATCTTCCACACTCAAAGTGTTTAGCATATCATCTGCATGTATCATCTTGTGCCTCTTCATATGTCCAAGTCGTTTGAATCTCTTCCCACACTTTGGACACTCATGAGGTTTATCATCTGAATGCACTAACATGTGAGTCTTCATACTTCCTCGCTCACTGAATCCCTTCCCACACTCTGGACATTCATGAGGTTTGTCACCAGAATGCACTAACATATGCTTTATTATATTTCCACGTGTTCTAAATTTTTTGCCACACTCAGCACATTCAAAAGGTCTCTCATCTGCATGCACCATCCTGTGAGTTTTCATACTTCCACGCTCTCTGAACCTCTTCCCACACTCTGGACACTCATAAGGTTTGTCACCCGAATGCACTAACATATGAGTCTTCATATGTCCAGGACGACTGAATCTCTTCCCACACTCTGGACACTCATAAGGTTTTTCACCTGAATGCATTAACATGTGAGTCTTCATATGTCCACGCTCTCTGAAGCTCTTCCCACACTCTAGACAATCATGAGGTTTGTCACCCGAATGCATTAGCATGTGAGTCTTCATATGTCCAGGATGACTGAATCTTTTCAAACACTCTGGACATTCATGAGGTTTATCATCCGAATGCAATAACATGTGAGTCTTCAAATATCCACGCTCTCTGAAGCTCTTCCCACTCTCTAGATAATTATGCGGTCTGTCACCTGAATGCACTAACATGTGAGTCTTCATATTTCCAAAACGACTGAATTTCTTCCCACACACTGGACACACATGAGGTCTGTCACCTGAATGCACTAAAATGTGAGTCTTCATATTTCCCAGCTGATTGAATCTCCTCCCACACATTGGACACGCATAAGGTTTGTCACCTGAATGCACTAACATGTGGGTCTTCATATTTCCCAGCTGACTGAATTTCTTCCCACACTCTGGACATTCGTGAGGTTTGTCACCTAAATGCACTAACATGTGAGTCTTCATATGTTCAAGACGAGTGAATACCTTCCCACACTCTGGACACTGGTGAGTCTTCATCTTTATGATAGGTAGAGTTTGTGTAAGGGTTTTCTCCAGTGGATGACGGCACGAGTGGTGATGTTGGAGACGCGTTAAGGCTTGAGTGCTGTTTTTTAGAGTTAGAATTGATGAGAGCACTTGGCGGTTATGGTGGTGCTCCTTCTGTATGATGGGTGCAGTTTGTGTCAAGGTTTCCCCCCTTAATGCTTATGCTGGACATCACCGGTTGGTGCTGCTACAATGGCGACTGTTGTTTAGAGGACTGCTCAAATCGACTACTGCAGTTTCGGATACCGTCAGTTCAGTACACTAGAAACAAGTTCGTTCACTGAAAAGAATGTACATATAAACCCTTTCGTTCGTATATGCGCTGGTTTGTGTTCGCTGCTGTTCTCGTCTGAATAAATACATGACACTTGATCATATAAATAATAAATAAATAAATAAATGATTATTTAGGTAAGGTACATACATACAAGAGATTTTACAAAGTTTGTTGGATTAATAGAGAGAGCTAGTACATACAATGCCTAAAGCCACTATTACGCAAAGCGTTTCGGGCAGGAAAAACATAAATGACTGAAGCTTAATACTAATGGGTATAAAGAATAAAATGTGATGAGAACAAATAAAAATAGAGATTAAAGAGGGGGGAACATGGCTGAAAAAGCAGCACAAATACAATTACAAATTATTACAGACAAACAGAGCTTTAATATAACAATGTGCTTTATCAGAGCAGAGCAGAGCAGAGCTTAGAGCAATCAGAGCTTTAATATAACAATGTGCTTTAATATACTTACTAAGCTCTCTCATCTCATTTTTCTCTTGCAATGTATCTTTATCATTTATCAATTCTGATAGAAATTACCTACTTAAAATTATCTGCTAGATTAAGGACCTGCCCGAAACGCTGCGCGTACTAGTGGCTTTACAAGAATGTAAATACTGTACTATCCAATGTATTCTCACAAACCCAATGTACCTTCTTGTATATATATAAATAAATAAATAAACAAATAAACAGCGTTGTTTAAAAAAAACAGACATGGGTTGACAACAGAGGGGTAAGTAGGTTACAGGGAATTTATTAGATAGTGCTTCATTTTTATCTTAAACTGGTTGAGAGAGGTTCAGTCTTTAATATGGTTGGGAAGGTCATTCCACATTCTGGGTCCCTTGATTTGTAGAGCATTTCTAGTTTGATTAAGTCGTACTCTTGGAATATCAAAACTGTATTTATTTCTGGTGTGGTGCTCATGGGCTCTGTTACAACCTTCAATGAAGCTTTTGAGGTCAGGATTGGCATTACAGTTCAGCGTTTTATATATGTATAATACACATGAGAGAATGTGCAGTGACTTAATATCTAACATATTCAGAGATTTGAGTAGGTGTACCGAGTGATGTCTGGGCCAGAGTTGGATATTGTCCTAATAGCAGCTTTGTGTTGGGTAATTAGAGGACATAAATTATTTTGGGTAGTAGAACCCCAACCACAAATACCATAGTTGAGATATGGATAGATGAGGGAAAAATAGAGAATCACCAGGCCAGGGCGGGGTACATAATATCTGATCTTAGAAAGAATGCCAACAGTTTTTGAAACTTTTTTTGATATATTTAGAATGTGTCGCTGGAAATTCAGCTTGTGGTCAATGAGAACGCCAATTTAAGGAACTTGCCATCTAATTTGTTACAAATTTGGGTATTGTTTATTTTGAGATTTATTTGATTAGAGGATTTATTGCCAAACAGAATATAGAAAGTTTTGTCAATGTTAAGGGTGAGTTTGTTGGCAGTTAGCCAAAGATGGACTTTATTTAGCTCAGTATTCACTGTGGCATTTAGAGCAAGGGGGTCAGGACTGGAGTAAATGAAGGTTGTGTCGTCAGCAAATAGAATTGGTTTGAGGTGTTGGGAGGCATTTGGAAGGTCATTAATGTAGATGAGAAAGAGGAGAGGGCCAAGTATGCTGCCCTGAGGAACACCAATGTTGATGGGTAGGGTGGGAGAAATTGAATTATTCACAGAAACATACTGGAGCCTGTCAGTAAGGTGAGATTTGAGGTATTGCAGGGAGTGTCCTCTGACTCCATAATGATGTAATTTAAGAAAAAGGTTTTGGTGGTTGACAGTGTCAAAAGCCTTACGCAGGTCCACAAATAACCCAACAGGGAATTCATTTTTATTAAGAGCTGCATGAATCAAGTTATTCATACTAATAAGTGCATCGTTAGTGCTTTTTTTGGGTCTGATGCCATATTGACAAGAGCTAAGTATGTTGTGTTTGGGTAGATAAGAGTAAAGCTGCTAGTAGATTAGTTTTTCAAATATTTTTGACAAGTTAGGCAGGATTGATATAGGTCTGTAGTTGTTAACATCTGTGAGATCACCACATTTGTGGACATGGGTTACTCTTGCTTTTTTTTAGAATGTCTGGAAAGGTTTGGAGTTCAAGTGACTTGTTGAAGAGCAATGCAATAGCAGGAGCTAAAGACCTGGAAGCTTTTTTGTAAACTAAAGTTGGTATCTCCTCAAGGGCACTAGACTTGGTTTTAAGGGAAAGGATTATCTCATTGACATCAGTGGAATTAGTAGGCTTTAGGTACAGAGACTGTGGATAGTTACCTGTAAGATAGTCCTTAACATCAGTACTGGAAAATGGAATATCATTTGCAAGGGATGACCCAATGGAAGAGAAGAACCTATTGAACTCAATAGCAGACTCAGAGGCTGAAAGCTGACCAACGTTATTGGACAGGAGTGTTGGTTTGTTATTTAAAATCTTCTTTGATCCCAATATTTGTGAAATTGTGCTCCAAGTTTTTTTAATGTTGCTCTTTATTTGGGTAAATTTATCTTCATAGTATTTAGTTTTGGCTCGTCTAATTATTTTAGATAGCAATAACGAGTAATTATTTGAGAATTCTTTGGAGACGGTTCCTAACCTATACTTCTTCTCAAGGTCATGTTTTTTATTAACGGATTTAAGTATTCCCTTTGTAAGCCAAGGATTGTTAAGCCTTTTGTTTGTGACTTGTTTTGTAAGCATAGGACAGTGGGTGTTATAAAGACTAAGAGTTGTTTGAAGAAAAGATTGCACTGCTAGGTTCATGTCCCCTATGTTACCTAACTCGGACTCCCAGTTGACATTATCAGCAGCAATTATAAAATTGTCTATAGCAGTTTCATTGTGCAGCCTAAAGCTTAACTCCCTTGACTCAAGAGGTGGTTTGTTAAATGACCGCTACATTATGTAGGAATGCAGAGGAATTTCTGATGGAGGAGAAAGACAGTTGCACAGCGCGTTCCGCGGCGCAGCGCGCGGAGCGCCGTGGGGGCCTATATAAAGAAGAGAGGAGAGGTCATGTGTTCTCTCTCTTGCTCCAGACACGCTCCGCTTCGCAAGTCAAAAGAAAAAAAATAAGGACCGCAAGTCAAAAGAAAAAAGGATTTGGCGTACTGTTGGCCAACAGACCAACTCCCCTGCTTCAAACACGCTTCGCTTCGCAAGACAAAAGAAAAACTTAGGACTCTTGTGTTCTTGGGACTTCTAGAAGCTATGGAAACTACGACTGCTACCACGATCCCTGACCCCACCCTGGTTGAGTTTAATTTCGCGGGCCCTTCAACCTCACATGCTGACCAGCTAGGGGAGGCCTACACTACTCAACTTTCTCCAAGGTAAAGTGGTATCTTATGTTCTAAATGTAAAGCTAGGTTTTTATTTATTTATTTATTTATTTATTTATTTATATATATACAAGAAGGTACATTAGGTTTGTGAGAATACATTGGATAGTACAGTATTTACATTCTTGCAAAGCCACTAGTACGCGCAGCGTTTCGGGCAGGTCCTTAATCTAGCAGATAATTTTAAGTAGGTAATTTCAATCAGAATCCTCCCAAGTGTCGGCGTGTGCCCAGCGCTGTTCCCCACGCGGCCTGTAGCCGCTCTAGCTAGGCCAGCTAGGTCATGCCTAGGCAGGACATTTTATGCAGCCACCAGACCTATTGTCCGCTGATTAAGACGAAATTCTTATGCAGCCTTGCCCTCGCCGCTAGCTTGCCAGAATTATTTTCTGCCGGTTAAGCCCGGGAATTTTTATTCAGTATCCTCGATGCTGGTTTGCCGGAAATATTGTCCGCCGATTAAGCCCGGTACCTTTTCAGGTGGCTCACCTAGCTGCTGGATTGCCAGTCATATTGTCTGCCGGTTAGGCCGTAAATTTTATGCAGCCTCCATCGACTAGATTTTCCTCTGGGAACCACAGTAGAGAGAAAAGTGAAGTGGTTTTGTGAAGCTTCTGAGGCACATTATGATAAGGTCATTAAGTTACCTAGAGATGAAAGTGACTATGTCTTCGTTACAAACGATAGTGCTTTTGTAAATGTGTTGCTAAACACAGAGTATGCAGGCATTAAAATGAAAAATGCAGCACCTAGGCGTCCAAAAGTAAGCATTGTCATATTCAATGTTAATAAACTCATTAAGCCTGAATATCTTTGTGACGAAAATATTGTAAACTCTAAACGTCTGAGAAATGGACTCATAGCTGCCACATGGAAAGGTGCCACGCCTATACCGGACAGAATTTACTCTAGATCAGCTTTAGGTCGGCACTATAACATTGCCCTCTACAACCCTCCCCCTCGTAGGTGTTATAAGTGTCAACGATGGGGACGTCACGTAGCCAGGTACTGCACAAGCAAAAACTTTTTCTGTGCCGTGTGTGGTGAACCTCATAAATCTGAGGTGTGTTTTAAACTCATAAAGGAACTGCAGTCAGTAAGTGAAAAATGCATAAACTGTGGCAGGAGCGGTGTTCAAGTCTGGCACCTTGACTGTGTCAAGCGACCAGCTGCTTACGGCCAGGTGCCCGGCCCCGCCCACCCGGGAGGACGGTTGCCAAGTACAGCTGCCGGCTCTAATTCCTGTGCAGAGCCACCTGGACGTAGTGTTCGTAGCAGCTGGATACCAAATACTTCACCATCTGCCAAGCACCAAGTGCATCACGGGACCAGACGACAGGTGTCTGTTCAACCTGCGTCTGCCCGTCAGGTGCCAGGAACCTGCCTCCCGGAGGTGTTGACACAACACTCGCCATACCCTTCACACTACCATGAGCAGTTGCCAAGTGCTGCAATCAGTCCCATTCGCTGTTCAGAGTCATCTGGAGGTGATGTTCGCTCCAGCTGGCTGCCAAACTCACCACCTTTAAATTACGAAGTGCACAAGGGGACCGGTACCAGACCGAAGACTCGTGCCATCATCCCAGCTCCCCCACAAGAACCAGGTGCTGCATCTTCTGCCAGTGGTGGGCCTTCCCCTGATGTAGAGTGGCCACTTCCTGGTTCTGGGATAATGTCACCTGCTGTGAGACCACCATCCACAGCTGGACCCCACAGTCAACTGGAAGTGGGGGATAAGGAACTGGATCAAAATGAGACACATCGCAACCTCAGCCTCCCTACCACCTCGCCCTTGGGTCGCTCCACTGTTCAAGCAGTGGTTGCCCTTCGTGACCGGTTGCAGGAACACCAGCAGCATTCACAGCAGCAAACGGAGCGGCTGCAAGAGCAACTCCAACATGAGAAAAAATCCACCAGCGATATTTCGATGATGCTCACGCGTATGAGGGGACTTGTAAGCAATGACTGCCAAACTTCCCCTTCCACCCCTGAACCCTCCAAACATGTGTTCGCTTGCCTATCAGGGGAAATTTCTAGTGATCTTGAAACCTTGTGTAGTGGAACCCTTCCACGCAAGTTAACTGCCAAAGTTGTGCTAAACTATGTTCAAAACGACTCTATAGCTGGAAATGACAGACAAATTGTACTAGATCATTGGATGCAAATGTGTGACATTGGTAATAAACTAAGAAATGTTCCTGGACTTATACAGTAGTGCAATAGATAATATGTATATAGATAATAAATATTAAGTGAACTAATAATATCAATATATAATGCTGACTTTAAAAGCACAATTAACTAAGTTATCCGTCCTTAGCTGGAACATTGCATCCCTCAAAAAAAGGTTCTCAGATTTACATCACAAAGTAACAACTGAACACATCGATATTGTATGTCTCCAGGAGTGCAGAGTTCCCGCAAGATCCTCACCCCCGAAATTGCCCTCATTTGTTTCTTACAACCTCAGATCCAGTAACTCTTGCATTCTATACATCAAACAATCCCTACCCCATCAACTTCTGCCAGAAAAACAAACTGCCGGTCAACAGTATCATGGAGTGAGGATCTATGTGGGCAACTCTGTTCTCAATGTATTTAATCTATATGCTCCAGCAGGAAAGTTAAATTATATTGATCTTCCGGCCTGCGCTCAAGCAGAGCCCACCATCATTCTTGGTGACTACAATGCTAGACACAAGGACATTGGTGGCTCTCGCTTCAGTAACGGTAACGGGAATCAACTGCTGTCGCTACTAAATAGTCACCAAGATGTGCAGATTGTGGGTGACCTTGAACCCACGCATATTTGTGGAGGCATTCTAGACCTCTGTGTTGGTTTCAACGTCTCTCACGTCTGGTGCACATCATCTATTGTAACAGATTTGTTGTCAGATCATCACCCTAGATTGACTACTCTATGTATAGGAGATACCATCCTGCCCGGTGGGACTTTCAAACGCAAACGGCTCAGTGTTCCTCCTGCTCGACGTGAAGACTTTGTTGCTCATGTGTCAGAGTGGTACAGCACTTATGATCCCTCCACAGTCCAGACATTTAACGACGGTCTAGTACAGAGCATTCAGATGTTTGCTGACCCTTTATTTTATTTTATTTATTTTATTTATGCATATACAAGAATGTACATAAGGAATGTGAGGATACAATTATGGTAATTACAGTCTTGTAAAGCCACTAGCACGCGCAGCGTTTCGGGCAGGTCCTTAATCTAAGAAAATTTTAAGGAGGTAAATACTTGCAAAATTTATAGACAAAAAAATGATAACAGATTACATGGAATGAAAAAAAAAAAAAAAAATGAGAGAAAATTATAGGTACAGTATATTAAAGCACATAGGTAGCTATGATTGATTGCAATGACAGCTTAAAATGGTAGTTGACAACAAATTGGTAGGCACAAGGCTTTAGGTCGGCCCCCTGCACCATCCAATAGTCGCAACGATATGAAAGGTAATAAACGCCATGCCTATTACAATGACCCCAAACTGCGTACTTTGAAACGCACTGCCAGACGAGTTGGGCTTGCATATAGGGAAACACGTACGCCAGCAATGCTCAAGCTCTTTCAGAAAGCCCTAGCCAAGGCGAGGGAGCGCATGACAGAGCTCAGGCAAGATAACTGGGAAACTTTTGTTAACAGTCTCAACTCTCACACCCCCCTCAGCCAGGCATGGAAGGATATTAAAAGAATTAAAGGCGATAAGCTCGGCCAAGTAGCACACCCTCACCCTCTACACAGAGCAAACGAGTTAGTCGATGCTTGGGCAACCCCCTCTAGCTTCAATAATCTTCCCCCAGACATACAGTTCAGATTAAATGCTGGTTACGGAGATCGAGAAAGGCTCGTTGACTTCATGCTCCACAAGGAAGATGAATGCAACGTGCCATTTACTGAGTTTGAATTACTCGCGGCCCTAAACAAAGGCAAAGCCACATCCCCCGGTGAAGATGGTATCACTTATGACATATTGCGTCTGCTCCCTTTAGTACCAGGGAATCCCCTACTTGAGCTGTATAATATGAGCTATGTTACTGGGGAACTTCCTAACTCTTGGACCAACAGTATAATCATTCCAATTCCCAAGCCAAATCAAGAGAATGCTTTCCGCCCAATTTCCCTTACTAGCTGCATTTGCAAAACATTCGAGAGAATGGTCCTAAACCGTCTCCTCCATCGAATAAGAACCATGCTATCCCCCCAGATATATGGCTTCATGCATGGAAGGAGTGTGCATCATTGCATCACCACCTTTCTTACCCTGCACACTGAAAAGTCATATACCACCTTCCTAGATCTTAAGTCTGCCTTTGATATTGCAAATAGACATGTTATCTTGAGTGAGCTTGCAAGAATGAATATTGGTGGTCGGCTTCTTTGTTGGATCAGGGGTTACTTATCCAACAGGAAGTCATCTGTATTTTTCCAGGGGCATAGAAGTGTAACAAGAGACTTTGAACTAGGCACCCCGCAGGGTGGTGTCCTCAGTCCTACCTTATTCAATATCTTAATAAACACGCTGTTAAACTCTGTACCGAGCAAACCCAACGTCCACATCATTAGCTATGCTGATGATATAATGATACACACCGCTGGGTATGCTAACACGCAGAACACTCTTAACTCTGTATTAGACTCATGTCAGGACCTAGGTTTAATTATCTCAGCAGAGAAAACAAAGATATTAAATCGGCGCCCACCCAGGCAGGGAGGAGCTGTTCGCAAGATGCAACTGTCTGATGGCTCCCAGCTTGACTATGTAAACAGATTCAAATACCTTGGCCTTGAGGTGCCACTGTACGGTCCTGTTGTATTCAGACTCTGTCGTCAGTTTAAAGAGAGGCTCCGAGCTCTGAAGGCTGTTGCAGGTTATCACTCAAGCTATGGTGCCAATGTCAGAATTGTCAAAATGATGTACTTTGCATACATCAGATCTTTAGTAGATTATGCTGCACCTCTGCTTGCTTTGATGCCTGAAAGAAAGCTTGGAGGGCTTGAAAAATTGCAAAACGAAGCCTTGAGGATAATCCTTGGGTGCCCTCGTACCACAAAGATACTTAATATGAGAAAGGAACTTAATATTCTGAGTGTTGTTGATCGTGTTACTGAAATTAACTGTCAAATTGGTATAAAAATGCTTAGGCTAACTCATCCTAATCCTTGCACAGAAGCCCTCCAGAATTTCTTTATTGAAGATCAGCATTGTTCCAAATGGATAACAAAAACTGGAACTCAACTCAGAATGTATCAGGTTCATGATTTGTACCAAGAGAAACAACAGCGGCACTTTCCTGCACCGTGGGAGGTTACACCCTTTCCAGTTTTAATCCCTCCCTTTCCACCCAAGAAGCAAATTAGAGATCAGCCCAAGCTTCGTCTTGAGGCAAAGCTCAACGCCTTAAGCCATATTGATGCTCTGTCCACAGAGCATTCTCTCTCTCAAATTATATACACTGATGGTTCCCTACACCGCACCACGGGTGCAGCTGGAAGTGCAGTTGTCCTGACAATGGGCGATGGCCTATACTTTGAGTGGGGAGTCCGTATAAACAACTGGGCCTCTACCCTTCAGACTGAACTATTTGCCTTGATCCTTGCACTGAAATGTGTACAAGTCTCAAAACTTGATACATTAATTGTAAGTGACTCCTTATCATCCTTAAATGCTCTCAACTCTTTAAGACATAACTGTAACATGCTCGTGTCCGAAGCTAGACACAAATACAACAAAATTACTAAGGATGGTAACAGAGTCCATTTCATGTGGTCTCCATCTCATGTTGGCCTCCGAATGCATGATAGAGCTGATAAGTTAGCCAAAGAATCTGCCTTTAAAGGAGCCGTTGAGTGTAACCTTGGATTGTCAATGAGCAATCTGAGAGCAGCTGTACACCGAGAACTTCAACAAGATCTTGTAGATCTGAGGCAAAGTGAAATTGACACCAGTAATTCCATCTATCATCATACTATCATGCAAGAGGAGCCACACATCTATGGATCATCCAATAAAATCAGCAGACTTCTAGATGTTACTACTGCTCGGCTTAGACTCGGTTACAAGTATCTCTGGGAATTCTCATTATCTGCTGATGTAGACCTGACCAAATGTAAACTGTGTCAACAAAATTATTCGCACACCCTCCGTCACTATGTGATGGAGTGCGAAAAGATACGTGAATTTAGAGACAATTCTATAACCAATGTTCCAGCGATGTGTCAATATTTCATTCAAAATGATCTGCTACCAGAAATTTTAGCCAAATATCCCCAGTTTGCTAACTGTAGGTAGTAACTAAGTGATTGTAACCTATCCACCGCTGCCCACTGGATGGGGGGCGGTGTGCAGGACAAACATATAAATTTTGACACTAGCTCTCCACATATGTCAGTTGCTTAATTTAGAACCTGTACTTGAGGTCGATCTCGAACCCATTGTTGATGTGATGACTTATATTGAATTTTGTAACTAGCTCATCAAGATTGTAACTTGCTTAGCTAAATGAATTGTGGGGTTCAGTCCCTGAGCCCATTATGTGCCTCTGTAACCCTTTCCACTACCGCCCACAAGATGGGTATGGGGTGCATAATAAATGAACTAAACTAACTCCATCGTGGCTGCTCTAACACCGCTCTAGCTAGTCCAGCTGGCTCATGTCTAGGCCGGAAACTTTATGCAGCCTCCAGACCTATTGTCTGCTGGTTAAGCCGAAATTCTTATGCAGCCTCCCTCGCTGTTGGATCGCCAGACCTTGTCTGCCGGTTAAGCCCGATTTTTTATGCAGCTCTCCTCGCTGCTGGATTGCCAGACCTATTGTCTGCTGGTTAAGCCCGGAATTTTTATGCAGCCGCCCTCGCTGCTGGATTGCCAGACCTTTTGTCTGCCGGTTAAGCCCGGAATTTAATGCAGCCGCCCTCGCTGCTGGATTGCCAGAGATATTGTATGCCGGTTAAGCCCGGAAATTTTACGCAGCCTCCCTTGCTGCTGGATTGCCAGACCTATTGTCTGCGGGCTAAGCCCAGAATTTAATGCAGCCCCCCCTGACTGATAGTTTGCCGGACCTATTGTCTGCCGGTTTAGCCCAGAATGTTTATGCTTCCTTCCTGAATGCTGAATTACCAGACACATTGTCCGACGGATTAGCCCGGAATTTATGCAGCCTCCCTGAACGACTGGAATTTTGCCAGACCTATAGGTCTGGATTGCCAGACCTATTGTCTGCCGGTTTAGTCCGGATTTTTTATGCAGCCTTCCTGGACATGGATTACAAGAACTATTGTCTGCCGGCTTAGCCCGGAATTTTTATGCAACCTCCCTGACTGATGGATTACAAGCCTTTTATTTGCCGGTGCAGACAAAAAATTGTTATGCAGACTCACTGGCTGCTGGATTGCCCTGGCCGCTGGATTATCCCTGGCTGCTGGCTATACCAGACTTTTGTCTGCCGGAGTAGCAGGAAGTCCCAACAACAACGACATCAGACGATGGAGATCATTGCAATGGACTCAGTAACCAATTTTATAAATTGCTGCTCCGAAAATCTCCCTGAACAAATGCAAGGACCCATTATCACCCACCAGAAATAATATTTCTTTGATATCCCCAGAGAAAAACTTTTATTCAACAGGTGACGATGCTCCGACTGCTGCCGTTACAGCTGATCTGCAATCAGCAAATGCACGAGGCTGATAAAAGTACCACGCATTCGGAGACCAACATACGATGGAAACCGCTGTATTGGACCTTATATTTCTTATATTCCTTATATTTTATGGAGTTCGTCCTGCCAGGACATAATCATGTCAGTCATGATTTAACTTCTTACAGGGCAAGGTTTTCTTTTTTGCAGTCTTCCTTTCGCGTTAATGTCGAGTTTAAGGTTTTAATCTTCAGCATTAAGATTAAAAGCTGTGTTTTTACACATTAAGAGGTTATTCTTAAATCCATTCTTATACATATCTTACACTTAACGTATCTTAATTAAAACTTTAATCGCAATAGGTCAATATTATTTGTTGGCCTGCATACGGAGGACAACATGCATTGGAATTCAATGTAATGGACTCAGTTAATTTTGGACTGTAATGGACTCAGCTACCACACTTATAATTCGTTGTTTGTGTCTCCGAGGACACAAGCAGGTCACAGTTATGATTTAAAGAACTGTTTTCTTATATTAGATTTATTGGTTACTTATATGTTGGCATGTATTTTATATGGGTCATATAGTTTATATATTGATTACTTCGGTGTGTTCTATTGTTATATTATTATGTTGGATTATATTTGAATATAGTTTTTTCTTGCTACCGGTCGTTCAAGCTGCTCAAATCCCTCCGGGGCAGGATATTGCAGTCTTCCTTTTGAATTAATGTTAAGATTAAGGTTTTATTCTTTAACATTAAGTCATGATTTAACTTCCTTCGGACGAGATTAAGCTTTTAATCTCCAGCATTAAGATTATAAGCTGTGGTTTACACATTAAGTGGTTATTCTTTAATCCAATCTTATACTTATCTTACGCTTAACGCATCTTAATTAAAACTTTAATCGCAATAGGTAAATCAAATTATTTGTCGGCCTGCATACGGAGGACAACATATGATGGAATTCAATGTAATCGACTCAGTTAATTTTAGACTGTAATGGACGCGGTTCTTTGTGGGCTGTATGGGACTCGGTTACCACATTTTTAATTTGTTGTGTGTGCGTCTCTCCGGACACTAGCAGGTCTCGGTTATGCTTAAAGAACTGTTTTTTTTATATTCATTTTATCCGGTACTTATACGTTGATATGTATTTTATATGGGTCATATAGTTATTATATTGATTACTTCGGAGTATTCTATTTTTATTATTATGTTGGATTATATTTGAATATAGTTAATACCTGCTTACGATCGTTCAAGCCGATCAAATCCCTCCGGGGCAGGATATTGTAGTCTTCCTTTTGAATTAATGTTAAGATTAAGGTTTTACTCTTCAATATAAGTTTAACAGTGGATGGGGTTTTGTGCGGTATTCATTTAGACAACGGGTAACTTAAGTTACTCCCTTCTTCTGACCTTGGGTGCAGGGGCGAGTGAGCTTTTCAAGCCACGTTCCCGTTGGATTACAGCTACGATTAAGTATTATTCTTCCTCTTTCAGCTTTCAAGCCTAAATCTTTCAGGTTAAACAGACTATCCCCATTTAATTCTTACTAAATTACACTTTACACACTTATTACTTCAAGATACATATTTATAGTCCTTAATTTACTAAGGCTTATGGTCATTTTGTTATTAGCTTATTTATTTATTTATTTATGCATATACAAGAATGTACATAAGGAATGTGAGGATACAAATATGGTAATTACAGTCTTGTAAAGCCACTAGCACGCACAGCGTTTCGGGCAGGTCCTTAATCTAAGAAAATTTTAAGGAGGTAAATACTTGCAAAATTTATAGACAAAAAAATGATAACAGTTACATGAAATGAAAAAAAGAAGATGAGAGAAAATTGTAGGTACAGTATATTAAAGCACATAGGTAGCTAAGATTGATTGCAATGACAGCTTGAATGGTAGTTGACAAAAATTTGTAGGCACAATACAGTAGAAACAATATACGATTGATTGCAATGACAGCTTGAATGGTAGTTGACAAAAATTGGTAGTCACAATACAGCATATGGCTAGCACATAAAAGAAGACAGCAATGAACACAATGATAAGGTTGTTTGATATTACATAAAAATTAGGAGATTGGGTAACACTAGGTACAGAGCAAATTAAAAGCTCAGTGTAGGAAACTAAGAAGATGAAGTTAGGTACTTTTTGGTTTTGCTTTTAAATAAGGCAAAAGTTTTACAGTTTTTCAATTCACTAGGGAGTGAGTTCCATAGACTAGGTCCCTTAATTTGCATAGAGTGTTTACACAGATTAAGTTTGACCCTGGGGATATCAAAGAGATATTTATTTCTGGTGTGGTAATAATGGGTCCTATTACATCTGTCCAGGGAGAGTTTCAGAGCATGGTTTGCATTTAAGAACAGGGTTTTGTAAATGTAGTTGACACAAGAGAATGTGTGGAGGGAGTTAATATTTAGCAAGTTTAGGGATTTAAACAAGGGAGCTGAGTGTTGTCTGAAAGCAGAGTTAGTTATTATTCTGATAGCAGATTTTTGCTGTGTGATGATGGGCTTAAGGTGGTTTGCAGTGGTAGACCCCCATGCACAGATACCATAATTAAGATAGGGGTAGATTAGTGCATAATATAGTGAGAGGAGAGCAGAGTTAGGAACATAATATCTGATTTTGGAGAGTATACCAACTGTCTTAGAGACTTTCTTAGTTATGTGTTGAATGTGGGTGCTGAAGTTGAGTCTCTTGTCTAGGAATAGGCCAAGAAACTTGCCATCATTTTTATTACTGATGTTAATGTTGTCTATCTGTAGCTGAATTGCATTTGATGATTTGCTTCCAAATAAGATGTAGTAAGTCTTTTCGATGTTTAATGTTAGTTTGTTCGTTGACATCCATAAGTGGACTTTTTTTAATTCATTATTCACAACATTATTTAGTGTATGTGGGTTGAGGTTTGAATAGATAAGGGTAGTATCGTCAGCAAACAATATAGGTTTGAGAATATTAGAGATATTAGGCAGATCGTTTATATATATAAGAAATAGAAGAAGTCCTAAGATGCTGCCCTGTGGCACTCCAACGGTAATTGGTAGAGTGGAAGAAGTTGTATCATTGATGGTTACATATTGGTGTCTGTCACTAAGATAGGATCGGATGTAGTCAAGGGCAAGGCCTCGGATTCCATAATGCTGGAGTTTAAGTAAGAGGTAGTTGTGATTAACAGTATCAAAGGCTTTTCTTAGGTCAATGAAGAGTCCAATCGGAAACTCATTTTTGTCAAGGGCTGAGTAGATAACGTCAAGGAGACTAATGATTGCATCGTTGGTGCTCTTTTGGGACCGGAAGCCAAACTGGCAGGGGCTGAGTATGTCGAATTTTACGAGGTAGGAATAGAGCTGTTTGTAAATAATTTTTTCAAATATTTTTGATAGAATGGATAGATTTGATATTAATCTATAATTGTTTATGTCCGCCGGATTGCCTCCTTTATGGACTGGCGTTACTCTTGCTTTTTTGAGGATATCAGGGAAGGTGTGACACTCTATAGATTTGTTGAACAGTAGTGCTATGGGTAGGGCAAGGGCATGGGAGGCTCTCTTGTACACAATGGACGGAATTTCACTGGTGTTCCTTGCCTTGGTTTTTAGAGAGTGTATGATGGACACAACATCTGCCGGGCTGATTGGTGAAAGGAGAAGAGAGTTTGGATAGCTGCCTGAGAGATATGTGTTAATATGTGTCTGAGTCTGTGGGATTTTACTGGCAAGATTAGCACCAACCGATGAAAAGAAACTATTAAATTCATTTGCCATTTCTAAATCAGTTGACGGTATATCCCCATCCTTGTAGAGTTTTATTTGGTTATGTGAGTGTTGTTTAGTTCCTAGGATACTAGAGATAGTTTTCCAAGTGCTTTTCATGTTGCCTTTTGCTTCATTGAATCTATTCACATAATATGCAAGTTTTGCCTTTCTTATGATACTGGTAAGCGTTGATGAGTACCTTTTAGCTACTTCCTTTGAAACTAGGCCAATCCTAAGTTTCTTTTCATATTCATGTTTCTTGTTGATTGAGTTGAGAATGCCACTTGTGAGCCATGGATTGTTTAATCTTTTGTCAGTTACTTGCTTGGTAAGAAGGGGACAATGAAGGTTGTAGAGGCTGTTACGACCCTGGGTTCTCCAGTGGAAACCAGAGGTCAAAATTGAGCTATTAAACTATTAAGCTATTATTTGCTGTAAGGAACATCCGAGCAAAAACTGTTGTTGCTCGTATGTTGCAATTTTTTTCCACTTTTGGACTGCCTCGGGTCGTGCAAACTGACAATGGTACTAATTTTAAGTCTGATGTTTTCGAGCAATTTTGTAAGGAACATGGAATAACTCATAAGGTTTCCAGCCCATACCATCCACAGAGTCAGGGGGTAATTGAACGTTTCCATCTAACTCTGAAGCAGATGTTGAAGACATCGTGCGAGAGTTCCCACACCTTCTGGGATGAGAATTTACCGTATGTTTTGTTTGCGGCTAGAGAGGGATTACAAAGTTCACTGGGCTGTTCTCCTTTTGAGTTAGTCTTTGGCCATAAAGTTCGTGGACCCTTGCAAATGTTACAGGAGAATCTGTTAGGGAACGTAACGTTATCCGAAGGTTCGGCTTTCTTTGCGCAACACCACCAGAGACTCAAGGACTGCAAGGCGGCTGCATTAAAGTATCTTGGCAAGGCCCAAGAAAAGATGAAAGAACGTAACGATGCTAAATCTAAGTTACGGGTATTTCAGCCTGGCGACCCTGTCCTGGTATTAAAGCCTCGACTAGGGAACACTATGTCCCACAAGTACGAAGGCCCCTACATTGTGACAGAAAAGACTGGGGACCTCACGTACAAAGTGAGGCACTCTGACAAACGTAACCAGGTAATGCTCATACATGTAAATCGACTGAAGAAGTTCCAGGGCCCCAGGCCCATTGCACTAACCAATGTTTCCATTTCCAGTGAGAGAGGGGATGATTGTTCTGGGGACCCAACTAATCTCATTTTCAATAATTCTAGTTCTGTGAATGCTGTGGAGGAACTGTCCCATTTGCAGATGGCCCAACGTGAAGAGGTGCAGTCGTTGGTTGCTGAATTCTCCAGTCTGTTCGGGGATGTCCCGACCCAGACTGATGCCATTTGCCATGATGTCGAATTGACGGACTACACTCCCATTCGCCTTCAACCCTATCGGATGAGTCCAGAAAAGAAGGCCATCGTACGGAAGGAGGTCGACTTCTTGCTCCAGCACGGCCTCATCCGGCCGAGCCAGGGCTCTTGGTGCTCGCCCTGCCTTTTGGTCCCCAAACCAGACGGCTCCTGGCGATTATGCACCGACTATCGGCAGCTCAACAAGGTGACCATTGTGGATGCCTATCCGCTGCCCCTCCTCGAGGACTGCATTGACGAGTTGGGAAATGCCAAGTACGTTTCGAAATTCGACCTCTCGAGGGGGTATTATCAAATCCCACTCACTGAACGTGCTAAACAGCTCACCGCGTTCGTGACACCCGAGGGTATTTTTGAGTATCAAGTGTTACCGTTCGGCTTGCGTAATGCCCCTGCCACGTTCCAGAGACTCATGAACTCTCTACTCGCTAAGGTGCCAAATTGTCGGGCGCATTTAGATGATATCGTGCTGTTTGACAGTAATTGGGCTGACCACATAGCTAGGTTACGCCAGTTGTTTGCCATCTTGAAAAGGGCAAATCTTACCTTAAATGCTAAAAAGTGTCATTTTGGCCAAGGCACAGTGACGTACCTCGGTTATGAAGTGGGCCAAGGAAAAGTGTTACCTCGGCAAGATAAAATCAGTGCCATTCTGGAGTATCCAGTACTAAAGTCTAAAAAGGACGTTCAAAGATTTATCGGTATGTGTGCGTACTATCGACGTTTTTGTCAGAACTTTTCCAGTGTTGCCACTCCTCTCACAGACTTGTTGCGGAAAGCCGTTAAATTTAAGTGGTCATCAGACTGTGCAGAGGCATTTAAAAATTTGAAATTGATCTTAGCTTCCGCCCCAGTGCTTGCTAGTCCAAGGTTCGACCGACCGTTTAAAATTCATGTTGACGCGTCTGACTCGGGTGCTGGTGCAGTGTTGTTGCAAACTGGGGATGATCAGGTGGAACACCCAGTATATTATTACTCTGTGAAATTCGACAAGGCGCAACGCAATTATTCAGTGGTAGAAAAAGAGGCGTTGGCGCTAGTGTTAACATGTAAAAAGTTCGAAGTTTACCTCACAGGTAATATAGTGGAAGTGTACACGGACCATAACCCACTAGTTTTCCTGACTCAGATGAAGGGTAAGAATAAACGCATCCTCAGGTGGGCGTTGTACCTACAGGACTTCAACCTTTCCATTACCCACCTACCGGGCAGACTCAACGTGATAGCCGACGCTCTGTGCCGGCTGCCTGAATAACATTCATCTGAGCCACAGAAAGCCATTTACCAACTGTCATGCTTTAGTTTTTTTTAGGTTCTCCTGTGACATTAAATATTCCGTGTCCAATTTATTTACTTCCCTGTTCTTTTATTTTTGTTGTGTATGTTTTTTTTTCTTTCAGAGAACTCCTTTGTATTTTTTTTTTTTTGCAGAGAAATTGCTTTTGATTTATTTTTTGTTTTTGTCATATGTTTTTCTTTTTGTTCTCTGTATACTCTTACAAAAAAATATGACTACTATTCTAGTAGTCACATTTTTTTTTCTCTGCAGGGGGGAGGAGTGTTACGACCCTGGGTTCTCCAGTGGAAACCAGAGGTCAAAATTGAGCTATTAAACTTCCTGGTAGCACAGTTGGGCATCTAGAATGTCAATTGTTTGTATCTTCCCTGCCAGACGTAAGACTATTATTGTTTCTCAAAGAGCATTTAAAGACTGAGCTGGGGGTTGATTATTAAATAATAACATAGGCACCAACTTTGCTTACTAATACTTTCTAATCATTCATAAAGTAACAATACGTTGCATAGGGGAAGATCTTTAATGTGCTTAGCTGCACGATCAATTAGGCTCCTCCCGGCACCACGACATGAGGGAGGCAGCTGGTGGCTAGCTCGGTCTTCTCTTGGCTGGTGGCGTGAGGTTAAGACCTACTCTGTGGCTGTATCCCTACTCTCCTTCCTTCTCCTCTTACTTATTTCCCTTACCTGAAGTTCCTGTACCCTTAAGTTAAGTATTATATGGTGTAAGTGTGCCTACTCTGGTAGTAACGATTGGGGAGACCTGGGGATAGTATTTTGCCAGTGTTTGGGTACCCCTAAGTGTTGTGTTTTGTATTAGGGTCCCACGTGGTTTCACTACCCTAAGCTGCATCCAGCTTCAGTGCTTATCCAGTAGTACTTTACCCTAGCTTGTTATTAGTGTAAACCTTGTATCCTGCCTACGTGGACCAAGGCTTTTAACGTAAGATAGTGTGGTAAAGTTATTATTATTATTGTTATTGGTGTGAGTGTATATGGGGGGTTGTTAACGGGTTAATAAATAAGTACATGAATTACAGAGTATCTCTTCTTCCAAGGTGGGAGCGCAGTGATCAACCCTTAGACGAACATATTTGGTCTTGTAGCAAGTTATTACTACTGTGGATAGTTTATTTTGGGGGCCGGGCCTTTTAGCTCTCCCATATTTGATACTCCTGTCTTCTAACTACCTATACCCCCTTAATAGTACCAGTACCCCATAGAAGCCCCACTCATATCAGTTGTAACAGAGGCTTAGAGTTTTGGAGAGGAAGAGGTTAGCTAATGAATTTATATCATGGGTATTATTGAATTCAGAATCCCAGTTAATATTGTGAAGTGCCTCTGTAAGATTGTCTAAAGCTGATTCACTGTGTAGCCTAAATGAAAGTTTCTTGCTTTTTGGTGGTGTTATGTCCATGTTCGCTATGGGAAAGGTAGGATAGTGGTCAGTTGTTCTGTCGTAGATTATACCAGATACAAGGGGAGCTGTTATGTTTGTCCATATGTGGTCCAAGGTAGTGGCTGATGTTTGAGTGACTCGGGTAGGTTTGGTGATTGTGGGGATTAGCATACAGGAGTTCATGCTGTTAAGGAAATAGTCAACTTGAGAGCAATTTTGTTGACCCAGGTCAATATTAAAGTCTCCTCCCAGAATGATGTGGTTTTTGTTGAGATTGTTGTTTATAATAAGATTCCTTAGGTTGTCTGAGAAAGAAGCTATGTTAGTATTGGGAAATCTATAGATGGCTCCAATAGTCAAAGAGGATTTAAGGGATTTAGTTGTAAACTGAGCAAAAGTATATTCACAGTAGTCATCTCTGTAACTAATAACACTGTTGCAGATAAATGTATCTCGGTAATATATAGCTGTGCCACCCCCTTTTTTATTAGGCCTACAGTTATGAATGGCTTTATAACCAGCTAAGTTGTAGAGTTGGGTATAGTCTTTATTTAGCCAAGTTTCTGTTAAAATAATGAACGATAGGTTAGTACCTAGTGCTGTGAGTAATGCATTTAAATCGTCAAAATGTTTACCAAGTGATCTAACATTTTGGTTATAAACTGATAGACAGGTGCTATTTTGAAGTTTGTTTTTAGCCTGGTGTGCTGTGAAATACTTGCAATAATGATGATCAATGTGCTGATTGGTGTAGATATGAGACAGAAGATTTTGATCAGGATCAATATCAGTGTGCATAGAGATGCAGAGGGATCACGATACAAGATACACGATAAAGCAAAACACAAGAATAAAAGCAAATACAATAAAATAGTAACAATTTAGAAGTAAAATAAAGATCCAATAGATAGCCAGGGAGGACACAGACGTTACATAAAATAAAAAACAAAAAATCAGTAGAGACTGACAATATAAATGTGAAATAAAAAATAATAAGAAAAATAATAATAATAAAAAAATGATCTTGAAGATAATTAGCTTAGTAATGGTTAATTAAAATCCTATAATTGGTATGAACCTAAGAAAACAGTGAGCTCAAATTGATAATTCCGAGAGAAAAAAAGAAAAGAAGAAAAAAAAAAGACATGTAAATCTAATTAAATCTTGAAATTTACTCTAATATAAATCTAAGTGTAAAAATAAACAGGGTGAGAGTATATTCATGTGGCAGATTTTACTATGATACTGAGGTAGATGCTTATATAAACAATTATACTGTTAATTAATTCCAATAAATGATTATAAGAAACAAATACCAAGTTACTTTAAGTAACAGGGTAATAAAAAGCCCTAGGTTTAGTGACAAGGGGATTAACTAAGAACAAATAATTAAGAGTATAAAACAGGCAAAGATGACAAACAAAAAAAATAAAATAAAAATAAAAATAAACACCTTTGGAAAGGAAAGGTAGAGCTTAAGTACACTTTGGTTGTATGTGAGACTACATATTATGTTCTGGTTATTCAGCTGATATCCCACAGTCATCCAGGAAAGAAGTGAGGTGTGGTTATGACATAAGTTTTTCCAGAGTCAGTCTTCCTATATAGCTATTATTTTACCATAGCTCTTCTATTAATTGTACATGGGTTCTTTATTATTCCTGTTCCTCGGAGGTTCTTAGGCATTATGTTCTGTATTACTTCGGCCACCTCTTTGTTGGTGACGATACTTCCCTCTTCTTGAAACGCTGTGGTCCTCGTGGATTTACAAGTTGGTAAATAACATGTGATGCTACGTATTCTCCCACACCCTTTCAACTCGTCCTTCAATAAATTAACTAAAACTTTAATCACAATAGTTAAATATTTAAGCTGCTTAATTTAACTAAAACTTAATTTTCTGTCTCGTGCGTTTCATTTAGTGGGTAAATTAAGTTAATCCTTCTTCAGTCCTCGGAAGCATTGGCGCGTGAGCTTATCCTGTCACGTCCCAATAGGATTACAGTTAAGGTCAAGTCTATTCTTACTCTTTAAAATTTAAGCTAAAAAACTTACAGGTCAAGCGGACTACACACTTTTAATTCTTATTTTTCCCTTCACTGACTTAATATCTCATTCACGCAGTTACTTATCAACTGTTATTTTCTCTGTTTCTTCGAAGTAGGGAAGTTTCTTCCTGTTTTCGTGTTCGGATTATTGTGTATTTTCTTTAAGTGCTTCCCTTTAGGTAATTCTGTAGTCGCATGCTTCTTCCTTACTTAGGAATTATCGGCCAGTCAAGTGCGGTATATATATATTTTTTTTTTATTGTCGGTCGCTGGGTCTCACGTTACGAATTTAATCCTGTACTTCTTTAAGGCATTTAATTCTTACTAATTTACTCTTCACATATTCATTAACTTAATCACGCTACATATTTATATACAGTAATTATTTAAGGATTATGGACATTCGCTATTTGTACTTCTATTATATGTTACATGGATTATATTATTATCCCTGTTATCACTGAGGTAATTAGGTATTCTGTTCTGATAAATCTGAAACCTCTCTTGTTTGTTGAAGGTACTTCCCTCATCCTGAAACGCTGTGGTTTCGAGGCTTTCCAGTAGTGTAAATACTACGCGATGCTATGTATTCTCACAACCCCAATCATTCTTACCCTTACCTAACTTAATTAAACCTTTAATCACAATAGTTAAATAATTACGCTGCTTATTTCTCTCAGTTTGGGATGTGTTCTTATTGGATTTGTTATCTCTGATTAACGATAAACCTTAAACATTGATGCCTTCCTTTTAGTCATTACTTCGTCGTCACACCTTGGCCTACCCTACCGTAATTAAATCCTGTTCACAATTGTGCCTTCCTTTTAATTAATCAGTCACTGGGATTCCGGAACATATTTAAAAACTAATTATGAGGGCTTTCTAAGTTTATATTTGTTAATTTTATACTTATATCTATACAATAGATATTGAGAATTACTATTACTGTCATTATAAAGTACTTAGTTGTTGTTAAAGATTCGCTGCCTGGAACAAGGAGTTCCAAGGAACACGGGCTATGGTGAGCCCGTAGATGAAAAGTACTTAGCTATGTTAATGTCTTTTAATATTCATTAATCCGCTTACTTGTAACAGTCTGGGACGCTTTATTCTATCAATTATTAATTTGTTTTTCTATCCACAGACTGTTGGGGATAGTCTTTATAGTATTCTTATACAGCACATTTGGTGAGCACAATTTTTATACTCGGTCGCTGCGGTCCAAGATACATAATTATATCCTGCTAATCATTTAAGGCTATCTATGTACATTTCTTATTTGTATATCTATATATATCTAAAGGTAACAGGAATTATTTCTCTCCCTGTCATTACTGAAGTACTTAGTTAATTTAAAGTATTATAATATCATGATTTCATGAGAACCCCTCGGGACGAGGAGAGCGGCGTGGAACGGCCTGCTCCCACCTGACGCAATCTGATTCAGCGGTACGCTGCCCATTCATCCTACGAATTTGTTTTTTTTCCCTAGGATCCTGCTTAGGTACCATTCCTAACATCGGGCTTACCAATAATATGTAATAATAGGCATTTACCCACAGCTGGCATTAGTCGCAGTCTGCCTTACCCGCGGTGGCCTAGACTGGGGAGTGTTACCCGTCTGTCATCACTTAAATTACCCCTAGAGTGTTCTTTTCCCCAATATCTGTTTAGATCAATTCGGCTTGACCGCCTGGGCGTTGCAGTCTACGTCCCCGGTGCTGTCGATTCAAGGTAGCCCACACACTTCTTGACTTCAGTTAGTACCGCTAAGGGTGAGCATGATAGCATGCCCTTAGTCCTCTCCTAGAAAGACGGCAATGTGGAACTGTGGAATTAACTACGCTCTATCCGGTATTATTACTCAAGCCTTAATCATAATAGAAGTACACACTTTTTCACTTCCATGCGTCGTGTTTTAGACTAACCCGCCAACAGTGGCCTGCAGGTGTTGGTCGGCCCCACAACTGTGATATTTAACATTTTGTGATTAACTGCAACATCAGTGCTTCATTTACTTTACGTTATCTAATTTATCATCATTAATATTTAACATACTTTGAGTGTTCCGTCAGTGTATATGGTCTGTACAATGTTGTTTTCAGCTTGTTGCAAGGAGCCCTGTTCGTTTGGTTTTCGGAGCGTTTAATTTCCCCCCCTGCTTTACCACACTGTCCTACTTATGCCACATGTTCACCCCTGCCAACCCTTACTGCCGTAATATTTCCAGAACGATTACAGACCATCGGGGAACACCTAATGGACGGGGAACATTGGTTTGCGCCCGAAGAACACTCTCGATGGACTGCACGGATGGACGAATGAAGGAACTACTCGGCTGCACTGGGGCCAGCCTCGCTAGGCTAGCCTCCGCGAGGGCGGGATACAGCGACGACGACGCCCACGAGGACGACCTGGCGTGGCGGTGCACACAAACAAGAACGACTACAGACCATCGGGGAACACCTCATGGACGGAGAACATAGGATCGCGCACGATGAACACTCTCGACGGACTGCACGGATTGGCACACGCAGGACCTACTCACCCGCCCTGGGGTCAACCTCGCTGGGCTAGTCTCTGCAAGGGCGGGATACAGCAATGACGACGACACGAGGATGTCCTGGTGTGGCGGGGCATAGCACGCGAGGCATGCACGAGGTAATACGCCCACTACACGCGGACATCAAGACGCCCGACTTGTATACACATGCACCAGAAGGGGCTCCATTGGTCACTTCCAGGATGCTGCTTACCTAGTAGCATTTACCAGCCATGTACGCCCGACTCTGTACCTTTTTTCAGTTCTGGAAATCCTGACTGTTTTTTTAACGGCAAAGGTAACGGGTGTATAGGCACGGATGTGGACGCAGACAAGGAAAAACTCCATGATACCCCGCGACGCAGAACTTGCGGCGACGACATTCCTGGTGGCACGGCCCCCAACGTCAGATAAGAAGTCAACGCTTCTACACGTTGATGCTCCTTACGCGGCCAGCGGGCACTCGCCCTTCGGGGGGGGGGGGGGTCCGGCCTGCTGGCCTTGCGGAGTGGGGTGCAGCGCCGGCCCCTAAGTATTACGCTGTCCACAGCTACTTACTCTGACTTGTAAGAGTAATGTTAAATTTGCCCTCTAGGTGTATTCTACAGCTACTGGTAATTTACGATTTCACATTATGTCTGGGATTGGCGCATTATTTCTGTCATGTGTTAGGCCACTATATGCTACTCTATAAGCCCTGATTCTGCTTGAAAATTATGTTAAACGTTTGCCTTACTTGTACACATAGTTAATAAGGATTCGGCGTTCAGCAGACCTGTTACAACTGATATGAGTGGGGCTTCTATGGGGTACTGATACTATTAAGGGGTAAAGGTAGTTAGAAGACAAGAGTATCAAATATGGGAGAGCTAAAAGGCCCGGCCCCCAAAATAAACTATCCACAGTAGTAATAACTTGCTACAAGACCATATATGTTAGTCTAAGGGTTGATCACTGCGCTCCCACCTTGGAAGAAGAGATACTCTGTAATTCATGTACTTATTTATTAACCCGTTAACAACCCCCCATATACACTCACACCAATAACAATAATAATAATAACTTTACCACACTATCTTACGTTAAAAGCCTTGGTCCACGTAGGCAGGATACAAGGTTTACACTAATAACAAGCTAGGGTAAAGTACTACTGGATAAGCACTGAAGCTGGATGCAGCTTAGGGTAGTGAAACCACGTGGGACCCTAATACAAAACACAACACTTAGGGGTACCCAAACACTGGCAAAATACTATCCCCAGGTCTCACCAATCGTTACTACCAGAGTAGGCACACTCACTAATGCCCTGTACTTAGCTTAAGGATACAGGAACTTCAGGTAAGGGAAATAAGTAAGAGGAGAAGGAAGGAGAGTAGGGGAGCAGCCACAGAGTAGGTCTATACCGCACCACACCAGCCAGAGAAGACCGAGCTAGCCACCAGCTGCCTCCCTCATGTCGTGGTGCCGGGAGGAGCCTAAATTGATCGTGCAGCTAAGCACATTAAAGATCTTCCCCTATGCAACGTATTGTTACTTTATGAATGATTAGAAAGTATTAGTAAGCAAAGTTGGTGCCTATGTTATTATTTAATAATCAACCCCCAGCTCAGTCTTTAAATGCTCTTTGAGAAACAATAATAGTCTTACGTCTGGCAGGGAAGATACAAACAATTGACATTCTAGATGCCCAACTGTGCTACCAGGAAGTTTAATAGCTCAATTTTGACCTCTGGTTTCCACTGGAGAACCCAGGGTCGTAACACTCCTCCCCCCTTCAGAGAAAAAAAAAATGTGACTACTAGAATAGTAGTCATATTTTTTTGTAAGAGTATACAGAGAACAAAAAGAAAAACATATGACAAAAACAAAAAATCAATCAAAAGCAATTTCTCTGCAAAAAAAAAAAAATACAAAGGAGTTCTCTGAAAGAAAAAAAAAAACATACACAAAAAAATAAAAGAACAGGGAAGTAAATAAATTGGACACGGAATATTTAATGTCACAGGAGAACCTAAAAAAAATTAACTAAAGCATGACAGTTGGTAAATGGCTTTCTGTGACTCAGATGAATGTTATTCAGGCAACCGGGACAGAGCGTCGGCTATCACGTTGAGTCTGCCCGGTAGGTGGGTAATGGAAAGATTGAAGTCCTGTAGGTACAATGCCCACCTGAGGATGCGTTTATTCTTACCCTTCATCTGAGTCAGGAAGACTAGTGGGTTATGGTCCGTGTACACTTCCACTATATTACCTGTGAGGTAAACTTCGAACTTTTTACATGTTAACACTAGCGCCAACGCCTCTTTTTCTACCACTGAATAATTGCGTTGCGCCTTGTCGAATTTCATAGAGTAATAATATACTGGGTGTTCCACCTGATCATCCCCAGTTTGCAACAACACTGCACCAGCACCCGAGTCAGACGCGTCAACATGAATTTTAAACGGTCGGTCGAACCTTGGACTAGCAAGCACTGGGGCGGAAGCTAAGATCAATTTCAAATTTTTAAATGCCTCTGCACAGTCTGATGACCACTTAAATTTAACGGCTTTCCGCAACAAGTCTGTGAGAGGAGTGGCAACACTGGAAAAGTTCTGACAAAAACGTCGATAGTACGCACACATACCGATAAATCTTTGAACGTCCTTTTTAGACTTTAGTACTGGATACTCCAGAATGGCATTGATTTTATCTTGCCGAGGTAACACTTTTCCTTGGCCCACTTCATAACCGAGGTACGTCACTGTGCATTGGCCAAAATGACACTTTTTAGCATTTAAGGTAAGATTTGCCCTTTTCAAGATGGCAAACAACTGGCGTAACCTAGCTATGTGGTCAGCCCAATTACTGTCAAACAGCACGATATCATCTAAATACGCCCGACAATTTGGCACCTTAGCGAGTAGAGAGTTCATGAGTCTCTGGAACGTGGCCGGAGCATTACGCAAGCCGAACGGTAACACTTGATACTCAAAAACACCCTCGGGTGTCACGAACGCAGTGAGCTGTTTAGCACGTTCAGTGAGTGGGATTTGATAATACCCCCTCGAGAGGTCGAATTTCGAAACGTACTTGGCATTTCCCAACTCGTCGATGCAGTCCTCGAGGAGGGGCAGAGGATAGGCATCCACAATGGTCACCTTGTTGAGCTGCCGATAGTCGGTGCATAATCGCCAGGAGCCGTCTGGTTTGGGGACCAAAAGGCAGGGCGAGCACCAAGAGCCCTGGCTCGGCCGGATGAGGCAGTGCTGGAGCAAGAAGTCGACCTCCTTCCGTACGATGGCCTTCTTTTCTGGACTCATCCGATAGGGTTGAAGGCGAATGGGAGTGTAGTCCGTCAACTCGACATCATGGCAAATGGCATCAGTCTGGGTCGGGACCTCCCCGAACAGACTGGAGAATTCATCAACCAACGACTGCACCTCTTCACGTTGGGCCATCTGCAAATGGGACAGTTCCTCCACAGCATTCACAGAACTAGAATTATTGAAAATGAGATTAGTTGGGTCCCCAGAGCAATCATCCCCTCTCTCACTGGAAATGGAAACATTGGTTAGTGCAATGGGCCTGGGGCCCTGGAACTTCTTCAGTCGATTTACATGTATGAGCATTACCTGGTTACGTTTGTCAGAGTGCCTCACTTTGTACGTGAGGTCCCCAGTCTTTTCTGTCACAATGTAGGGGCCTTCGTACTTGTGGGACAGTGTTCCCTAGTCGAGGCTTTAATACCAGGACAGGGTCGCCAGGCTGAAATACCCGTAACTTAGATTTAGCATCGTTACATTCTTTCATCTTTTCTTGGGCCTTGCCAAGATACTTTAATGCAGCCGCCTTGCAGTCCTTGAGTCTCTGGTGGTGTTGCGCAAAGAAAGCCGAACCTTCGGTTAACGTTACGTTCCCTAACAGATTCTCCTGTAACATTTGCAAGGGTCCACGAACTTTATGGCCAAAGACTAACTCAAAAGGAGAACAGCCCAGTGAACTTTGTAATCCCTCTCTAGCCGCAAACAAAACATACGGTAAATTCTCATCCCAGAAGGTGTGGGAACTCTCGCACGATGTCTTCAACATCTGCTTCAGAGTTAGATGGAAACGTTCAATTACCCCCTGACTCTGTGGATGGTATGGGCTGGAAACCTTATGAGTTATTCCATGTTCCTTACAAAATTGCTCGAAAACATCAGACTTAAAATTAGTACCATTGTCAGTTTGCACGACCCGAGGCAGTCCAAAAGTGGAAAAAAATTGCAACATACGAGCAACAACAGTTTTTGCTCGGATGTTCCTTACAGCAAAAGCCTCTGGGTAACGAGTAGTGATACACATCATCGTGATTAGGTAAATATTACCAGACTTAGTTCTAGGTAATGGTCCAACACAGTCCGTTACCACATGAGAAAATGGTTCCTCTGGCACGACAATAGGCCTTAGAGGAGCTTTAGGTGGAGTCTGGTTTGGTTTTCCAACCAGTTGACAAACAATACACGCATTACAAAATTTTGCCACATCGCTTTTCAGCTTGGGCCAGAAAAAATACTTTAAAATTTTGTGATGCGTAATATTAATACCTTGATGTCCCCCCATAGGATCATCATGAGCAGCTGCCAAAACTCTTTCTCTATAGCAGGTCGGCAACATAACCTGGTGGACTACCTCCCACTCATTTGACAAGGGAGCACTCTGTGGTCTCCATTTTCTCATCAAAATCCGATCATTGTAGTAGTACCCAGTTGCTGCGTCTACAATTTCCTCCATAGAGACGGCTGTTTCATGACAATCTGCAAGAGTGGGGTCAGCCTTCTGTAACTCACTCAAGGAGGCATCTAGGCCTTGGTCAGATGCCATTGGCCGAGGCTCAACAGTGTTCTCCTCCACCTCCCCACTACTCTCTGTAGGTGGTGGTGGCAGGCTCTCCACAATGTCCTCGGCCACGTCATCGAGTCGGGCCATGAATGTGTCCGCGAGGTCCACTTGGTTTTCACCACTCGGAAAGCTCCTCGTGACCTCGGGATTTACCACCTTGGCAAGCACAGGGCTGCCCTTACATTTAAGTCCCATAGACCTGGTCACCGCGCACGCAGGGTACACAACATTATCCTCTGCGGCGGGTGGATCCAGGCAAACCTTAGGGGTAGGCAACATAATAGGCAGTCTGGAGTCCCCTACCTTATCCCCTGCTAAATCATTACCAACTATTACATCAACATTAGGGAAAGGTAGGTATGAAGTGACTCCGACTGTACAAACACCCTTGTGGAAATCAGATTCCAGGGTAACCTTATGGAGGGGTACTGCCCGAGTATCACTAGTGACACCCTCGACCAGTACCACCTCTCCAGTGTCGAGAGTGTTGGCACCTTGCAACGCACTCTCTAAAATTAAAGTCTGGATGGCACCGGTGTCTCGGAAGATCACCACGTCCTTCCAGGAAGAACCCTCAGACAAAAGTAGTCTCCCTTTCGATAAGAATGGGGTAAGCAAGTCCAACCACTGTGGGTTGGAGGTCTTACTCCCTAACCCTTCTGAAAGCCTCAAGCCCTGTGTCACAACTAGAGCATTGGGTCTTTTTTCAGGGTGCAGTTGCCAACAACGGCTAATAGTGTGGTTTGGACGATTACAGTGACCACAAAAACGTCGGGGAGAAGAGACATTACTAACAGAATTACCCTTCGGTTCACCTTTAGGTGCCGTTGGGCTAGACACTTTTACAGGGTTAGTTATGTCTGAAATAGAAGGTGCATTAGGTAAAGGGTTAGAATGAGCTGTTCTGGACTGGCTGTGGGTATAAGGTTTGCTACTCTGTGGGGTATAATTATTTTTATTGGGCCTTTTGCCCGCCAATTGGTAGTTTTCTGCCAACTTGGCCAAATCCCCTATTTTAGAATTTAACTCTATCCTTCCTCTAATATACTGTGAAACATTCTCTGGCATCATATTTATAAAATGCTCCATTAAAATTAAGTTCCTGAGAGCCTCGTATGTTTCGGCTTTCGCCGAGCGAATCCATCTATCAAATAATCGAATTTGATCATTCACAAATTCAGTGAGCGGTTGGTTGTGAGTAGGCCTAAGGTTACGATAAACTTGGCGGTGAGCTTCAGGAGTAATTTCATATGCCCGCAAAATACATTCCCTGACTTTATCATATTCGAAACACTCGTCGTCAGGCATGTTTATAAAAATATCTTGTGCTTTACCCCTAAGTCTTCCCTGTAGGATTTTCACCCACTCTTCCTTTGGCCAGTTCATGGACGTGGCCACTCTCTGAAAATGGTTGAAAAACCTTTCAGGGTCAGACTCGGAAAATTCAGGCAAATTATGCTTTTTCTCATAATGCCTGGGGTTTGAATCCCCGGCAGGTGGAGGTCCAGTGGCATTCGCTCTAATTCTAGCCTCCTCGGTTTTGAGTTTTTGCTCCTCTAATTTTATTTTTGCTAACTCTAAAGCTAATTCACTTTCCCTATGAGTTGCACTTTCTGCTTGGCTAGGCTGGCATAAAGGTGTATCACTTGCCAATAGTTGTTCATCAATACAATGTTGTAATATTTCATTCACCAAAGTCCACTTTTTATCTGTGACATTTAATTCTAGGCCAAATTCCTGGCCTAACAATACTAAATTAGACTTTTTAAGTTTCTTTATCTCTACCACTGAACGCTCCCTTGCCAGGTTCTGCATTTCAGAAGACATCACTAATAATTTTAGCTCCCAGCCAAAGAAAAAATTAAAAAATAAAAATTGGAAAAAAACAAAAATTTGCACGGCCCCTAACACAAGGCCACACTAACCTTAATCGTGAAGGGATCCAGCTAGGTGTCCAGTCAGTGCAAGAATGTCCTTTGCTAGATGAGCTGGACCCTAGGCTAGCACACAACCGTTCTGCGGAAATAAAAAATTTTAATTTTGGCACTCAAGAATCTAATTTTTTACACTTATAATGTTCCTCCCGGACTGGCCAACCACTTGTTACAACTGATATGAGTGGGGCTTCTATGGGGTACTGGTACTATTAAGGGGTAAAGGTAGTTAGAAGACAAGAGTATCAAATATGGGAGAGCTAAAAGGCCCGGCCCCCAAAATAAACTATCCACAGTAGTAATAACTTGCTACAAGACCATATATGTTAGTCTAAGGGTTGATCACTGCGCTCCCACCTTGGAAGAAGAGATACTCTGTAATTCATGTACTTATTTATTAACCCGTTAACAACCCCCCATATACACTCACACCAATAACAATAATAATAATAACTTTACCACACTATCTTACGTTAAAAGCCTTGGTCCACGTAGGCAGGATACAAGGTTTACACTAATAACAAGCTAGGGTAAAGTACTACTGGATAAGCACTGAAGCTGGATGCAGCTTAGGGTAGTGAAACCACGTGGGACCCTAATACAAAACACAACACTTAGGGGTACCCAAACACTGGCAAAATACTATCCCCAGGTCTCACCAATCGTTACTACCAGAGTAGGCACACTCACTAATGCCCTGTACTTAGCTTAAGGATACAGGAACTTCAGGTAAGGGAAATAAGTAAGAGGAGAAGGAAGGAGAGTAGGGGAGCAGCCACAGAGTAGGTCTATACCGCACCACACCAGCCAGAGAAGACCGAGCTAGCCACCAGCTGCCTCCCTCATGTCGTGGTGCCGGGAGGAGCCTAATTGATCGTGCAGCTAAGCACATTAAAGATCTTCCCCTATGCAACGTATTGTTACTTTATGAATGATTAGAAAGTATTAGTAAGCAAAGTTGGTGCCTATGTTATTATTTAATAATCAACCCCCAGCTCAGTCTTTAAATGCTCTTTGAGAAACAATAATAGTCTTACGTCTGGCAGGGAAGATACAAACAATTGACATTCTAGATGCCCAACTGTGCTACCAGGAAGTTTAATAGCTCAATTTTGACCTCTGGTTTCCACTGGAGAACCCAGGGTCGTAACAAGACCATGTTTTATTTAGTTACCGGCTATAAGCATATGTATTAATGTTATTAGGTTCTTGTAGTGTAGTCAAGTTATACATGTATTTATGCTGTTGTAAATTATACAAGTTACCTGCTTCATTAACATGGTCTGCAAAAAATTATTTATTTGTTTCTACTATTAATTAAATAAATAGGTCCCCATGCTGTTGGTGTCTTATTCCTCCTAGATCAGAAATGTTAGTTAAGAGAAATGTGGGGTAATGGTCTGTAGTGCTGTTATGACCCTGGGTTCTTCAGTGGAAACCAGAGGTCAAAATTGAGTTATTAAACTTTCCTATCGTATAGTTGAACGCATCACGAGCTGAAATTGTTTGTATCTTCCCTGCCAGACATAAGACTATTCTTGTTTCTCAAAGAGCATTTAAAGACTGAGCTTGGGGTTGATTATTAAATAATAACATAGGCACCAACTATGTTTACTAAAACTTTCTAATCATTTGTAAAGTAAACCTGAGTAAACTTGGTATAGGGCCGCTGTACGATTAGTTGAGCAGTCTGCCGGCAGCGAGCCAGCTGGGCGGGAAGGAGACTGAGACTCGATCTTCTTCTGGCTGGCGTTCGTGGGGACGAGACCTACTCTGTGGCTGCACCCCTACTCTCCTCCCTTCTCCTCTTACTTATTTCCCTTACCTTAAGTTCCTGTACCATTAAGTTAAGTACGGTGTTTTAAGTGTGCCTACTCTGGTAGTAATGACTGGTGAGACCTGGGGGTAGTATTTGCCAGTGTTTTGGGTACCCCTAAGTGTTGTGTTTTGTATTAGGGGTACCACGTGGTCTCACTACCCTAAGCTGAATCCAGCTTCAGTGCTTATCTAGTAGAACTTTACCCTAGCTTGTGTTCAGTGTAAAACCTTGCATCCTGTCTAAGTGGACCAAGGCTTTTAACGTAAGATAGGGTGGTAAAGTTATTATTATTATTGTTATTGGTGTGAGTGTATATGGGGGGTTGTTAAGGGGTTAATAAATAAGTAAATTAGAACAGAGTATCCCTTCTTCCTGTGTGGGAGTGCATTGATCAACCCTTAAACTGACATGGTCTAGAAGCAAGTTATTATTACTGTGGATAGTTTATTTTGGGGGCCTGGCCTTTTAGCTCTCCCATATTTGATAACTCTGTCTTCTAACTACCCTTACCCCTTAATAGTACCAGTTTTCCCATAGAAAGCCCACCATTTTTATAACAATTGGTTGGCCTGACCGGGAGAAACAGTAAATTGAAAAAATTTAATTTTTGAGTGCCAAAACTAAAAATTTTTGTTTTCCGCAGAACGGTTGTGTTAGCCTAGGGTCCAGACTCATATAGCAAAGGATTCATTTTTACTGACTGGACACCTAGCTGGATCTCTTCACGATTGAGGTAAGTGTGGCCTTGTGTTAGGGGCCGTGCAAATTTCTGTTTTTTCCAATTTTGATTTTTTAATTTTTTCTTTGGCTAGGAGCTAAATTAATTAGTGATGGCATCTGAAATGCAGGAACTGGCAAAGAAGCCTTCAGTGGTAGAGATAAAGAAACTTACCAAGTCTAATTTAGTATTGTTAGGCAAGGAATTTGGCCTAGAATTAAATGACACGGATAAAAAGTGGACTTTGGTGAATGAAATATTACAACATTGTTTTGATCAAGAACTATTGGAAAGTGATACACCTTTATGCCAGCCTAGCCAAGCAGAAAGTGCAGCTCATAGGGATAGAGAATTAGCTCTAGAGTTAGCAAAAATAAAATTAGAGGAGCAAAGACTCAAAACTGAGGAGGCTAGAATTAGAGCGAATGCCACTGGACCTCCACCTGCCGGGGATTCAAACCCCAGGCATTATGAGAAAAAGCATAATTTGCCTGAATTTTCCGAGTCGGACCCTGAAAGGTTTTTCAACCATTTTCAGAGATTGGCCATGTCCATGAACTGGCCAAAGGAAGAGTGGGTGAAAATCCTACAGGGAAGACTTAGGGGTAAAGCACAAGATATTTTTATAAACATATGCCTGACGACGAGTGTTTTGAATATGATAAAGTCAGGGAACGTATTTTGTGGGCATATGAAATTACGCCTGAAGCTCACTGCCAAGCTTATCGCAACCTTAGGCCAACTCACAACCAACCGCTCACTGAATTTGTTAATGATCAAATTAGATTCTTTGATAAATGGATTCGCTCGGCGAAAGCCGAAACATACGAGGCTCTCAGGAACATAGTTTTAATGGAGCATTTTATAGATATTATGCCAGAGAATGTTTCACATTACATTAGAAGTAGGATAGAGGTAAATTCTAAGATAGGGGATTTGGCCAAGATGGCAGAAAACTACCAATTGGCGGACAAACGGCCCAATAAAAATAATTATACCCCACAGAGTAGCAAAACTTATACCCACAGCCAGTCCAGACCAGCTCATTCTAACCCTTTACCTACTGCACCTTCTGTTTCAGACATAACTAACCCTGCTAAAGTGTCTAGCCCCACGACACCTAAAGGTGAACGGAAGGGTAATTCTGTTAGTAATGTCTCTTCTCCCCGACGTTTCTGTGGTCACTGTAAACGTCCAAACCACGTTATTAGCCGTTGTTGGCAACTGTACCCGGAAAAAAGACCCAATGCTCTAGTTGTGACACAGGGCTTGAGGCCTTCGGAAGGGTTAGGGAGTAAGACTTCCAACCCACAGTGGTTGGACTTGCTTACCCCATTCTTATCGAAAGGGAGACTACTTTTGTCTGAGGGTTCTTCCTGGAAGGACGTGGTGATCTTCCGAGACCCCGGTGCCATCCAGATTTTAATTTTAGAGAGTGCGTTGCAAGGTGCCAACACTCTCGACACTGGAGAGGTGGTACTGGTCGAGGGTGTCACTAGTGATACTCGAGCAGTACCCCTCCATAAGGTTACACTGGAATCTGATTTCCACAAGGGTGTTTGTACAGTCGGAGTCACTTCATACCTACCTTTCCCTAATGTTGATGTAATAGTTGGTAATGATTTAGCAGGGAATAAGGTAGGGGACTCCAGACTGCCTATTATGTTGCCTACCCCTAAGGTTTGCCTGGATCCACCCGCTCAGAGGATAATGTTGTGTACCCTGCGTGCGCAGTGACCAGGTCTATGGGACTTAAGGGCAGCCCTGTGCTTGCCAAGGTGGTAAATCCCGAGGACACGAGGAACTTTCCGAGTGGTGAAAACCAAGTGGACCTCGCGGACACATTCATGGCCCGACTCGATGACGTGGCCGAGGACATTGTGGAGAGCCTGCCACCGCCATCTACCGAGAGTAGTGGGGAGGTGGAGGAGAACACTGTTGAGCCTCGGCCAATAGCATCTGACCAAGGCCTAGATGCCTCCTTGAGTGAGTTACAGAAAGCTGACCCCACTCTTGCAGATTGTCATGAGACAGCCGTCTCTATGGAGGAAATTGTAGACGCAGCAACTGGGTACTACTACAATGATTTCCAGTGTCAGTCCTCCTAGCTATAATTTTGCCATCTCGCACAAAACAGTGTTTAATTGTAGGGGATTTTTTGCAGAAACCACGCAGTTTAAAAAAGAGATTTTGCCTGAACCTGGTCAGACATTCATTCACATAAACAGTGGATTTACTAGCGACTGCAGATGAGATAAGATCAGACTTGCGGGAGCAGCTATCTAGTTTTAAACGAATTCTGTTATTAGTACCAGATGATTTGGTACCCACTCTATAAGCTGCTTTGATGTCATTTTTTTGGATTGAATACCTTAACTTATCCTGCAATACCTTGATCACGATGGCGCACAGTCTTCTCCATCAGTTTCTTGGGGAAAATCACGTGAAGAGATAATTACAGACTCAAGTAGTTTATGTTGGTATGTTTCGTCTTGGGTAACAGTGTGTTGTTGTTGTAGGTTGTTCAGATGGTTCTCAAACTGTTGCAATATTTCTTCCTGTTTTCTAGTGGTTTCATCTGGATTAAAGTTAGTAACTGTGTTCTTGAGAAGGTTTAATTCTTGTTCAAGGTGGACGACTTTGGTAGATAGATCTTGATTGTTTTTGGGTAAGGCTCCAGCTTCATTCTGCAAAGATAATAATGAGCCTTGCAGGTTCATTATTAAGGCCGACTGCTCTTTGATTACTGACATTTACTGATATAATTATCGCTTCCATTAACAGTGCTTAGCGCACTGTTTGTACTACTGTGTTTGTTAACAAAGCGCACTCTTATCAGAGAAGGGACGGGTAGAGAACTATCAGGGGAAAAACGCCAAACCATTACGACTATATATAGCACTTGGAAGAGGTCAGGTTAAAGATTTGAGATGGCACAGGAGGGAGGGAAGGGATGGTGCCCAACAACTTGGACGGTCGGGGACTGAACGCCGACCTGCATGAAGCGAGACCGTCGCTATAACCAAGTCCAAGTGGTTGGACTCTTATCAGAGAAGACAAGGTGCAAACCACACCCCTTACAGTTTAAATCTATTTATTTATATACAAGAAGGTACATTGGGTTGTGAGAGTACATAACATTTGTTAAGAGGTACATTGTAGCAAATTTTGAGTTGTCGGAATGGGTAGCCAGAGATACAGTGTGAGTTTGAAACATTTAGAAACAAGCCACCGCCGAATGATGCTAATTTATTATGCACCCCATACTCAACCAGTGAGTAGTGGAGACACAAATAGATTACATGGTCATATAACGTCTTAATCAGACCTCGGTAGATATTTTTACATTATCATTTAACACTAACTTAAGTAAAATAACAACCAGTAAACATACTGCTATTTTCTAATTCAAGTTCAGGAACTTTCTGGGATAAAACGCGAAAATTTCTTGAGGAACTGTGAGGTTCCTCAAGGGCAGGGCAGAATACTTTCTCCCCAGGGTAGCATAGCAGGGTTCCTCCCCAGGGCAGCATACTTGGCCCTCTCCTCTTTCTCATCTACATTAATGACCTTCCAAATGCCTCCCAACATCTCAAACCAATTCTATTTGCTGACGACACGACCTTCATTTACTCCAGTCCTGACGTACCCCCTTGCTCTAAATGTCACAGTGAACATAATATTGATTTACTGATATAATTATCGGGGAAAGATTAATATAATTATCGGGGAGTGAATACTGAGCTAAATAAAGTCCATGACTGGCTAACTGCCAACAAACTCACCCTCAATATTGACAAAACTTTCTATATTTTGTTTGAAAATAAATCCTCAAATCAAATAAATCCACAAAGATACTTAATATAAGAAAGGAACTTAATATTCCGAGCGTTGTTGATCGTGTTACTGAAATTAACTGTCAAATTGGTATAAAAATGCTTAGGCTAACTCATTCTAATCCTTGCACAGAAGCCCTCCAGAATTTCTTTATTGAAGATCAGCATTGTTCCAAATGGATAACAAAAACTGGAACTCAACTCAGAATGTATGGGGTTCATGATTTGTACCAAGAGAAACAACAACGGCACTTTCCTGCACCGTGGGAGGTTACACCCTTTCCAGTTTTAATCTCTCCCTTTCCACCCAAGAAGCAAAATAGAGATCAGCCCAAGCTTCGTCTTGAGGCAAAGCTCAACGCGTTATTGATGCTCAACGCTATTGATAATATTTATATTGATGCTCTGTCCACAGAGCATTCTCTCTCTCAAATCATGTACACTGATGGTTCCCTACACCGCACCACGGGTGCAGCTGGAAGTGCAGTTGTTCTAACAATGGGCGATGGCTTGTACTTTGAGTGGGGAGTCCGTATAAACAACTGGAAAGTATAAAGTCCGAATAAACAACTGAAACGTGATTAAAAGAGGACACTTCTCAACTCTACAACATACCAAACTACTCAGCCATTCACAACTGTCGTCCTATACAAAGAGGTGGTGGTACTTCTCATAACATGCACTGACTTGCTTAAAAGTAATTAAATCTAGAGACCCTTATGGAGAGTATATATTTCTCCAGCAGAATGAAGCTGGAGACTTACTCAAGAACAATCAAGATCTATCTACCAAAGTCGTCAACCTCGAACAAGAATTAAACCTTCTCAAGAACACAGTTACTAACTTTAATCCAGATGAAACCACTAAAAAACAGGAAGAAATATTGCAACAGTTTGAGAACCATCTGAACACCCTACAACAGCAACACACTGTTAGCCAAGACGAGACCGACCAACATAAACTACTTGAGTCTGTAATTATCTCTTCACGTGATTTTCCCCAAGAAACTGATGGAGAAGACTGTGCGCCATCGTGATCAAGGTATTGCAGGATAAGTTAAGGTATTCAATCCAAAAAAATGACATCAAAGCAGCTTATAGAGTGGGTACCAAATCATCTGGTACTAATAACAAGAGAATTCGTTTAAAACTAGATAGCTGCTCCCGCAAGTCTGATCTTATCTCATCTGCAGTCGCTAGTAAATCCACTGTTTATGTGAATGAATGTCAGACCAGGTTCAGGCAAAATCTCTTTTTTAAACTGCGTGGTTTCTGCAAAAATTCCCCTATAATTAAACACTGTTTT
>NC_091161.1:17366688-17371688 GCF_040958095.1 Procambarus clarkii | reverse complement strand
CTTAAACTGGTTGAGAGAGGTACAGTCTTTAACATGGTTGGGAAGGTCATTCCACATTCTGGGCCCCTTGATTTGCAGAGCATTTCTAGTTTGATTAAGACGTACTCTAGGAATATCAAAACTGTATTTATTTCTGGTGTGGTGCTCATGGGTTCTGTTACAACCTTCTATGAAGCTTTTAAGATCAGGATTGGCATTATAGTTTAGCGTTTTATATATGTATAATACACATGAGAGAATGTGCAGTGACTTAATATCTAACATATTAAGAGATTTGAGTAGGGGTACCGAGTGATGTCTGGGGCCAGAGTTGGATATTGTTCTAATAGCGGCTTTGTGTTGGGTAATTAGAGGACGTAAGTGATTTTGGGTAGTAGAACCCCAAGCACAAATACCATAGTTGAGATAAGGATAGATAAGGGAGTAATAGAGAGTCACCAGAGCAGGGCGTGGTACATAATATCTGATCTTAGAAAGAATGCCCACAGTTTTTGAAACTTTTTTTGATATATTTAGAATGTGTCCCTGGAAATTCAGCTTGTGGTCAATGAGAATGCCAAGGAATTTGCCATCTAATTTGTTACAAATTTGGGTATTGTTTATTTTGAGATTTATAAGACTAGAGGATTTATTGCCAAACAGAATATAGAAGGTTTTGTCAATGTTAAGGGTGAGTTTGTTGGCAGTTAGCCAAAGATGGACTTTATTTAGCTCAGTATTTACTGTGGCATTTAGAGCAAGAGGGTCAGGACTGGAGTAAATGAAGGTTGTGTCGTCAGCAAATAGAATTGGTTTGAGGTGTTGGGAGGCATTTGGAAGGTCATTAATGTAGATGAGAAAGAGGAGAGGGCCAAGTATGCTGCCCTGAGGAACACCAATGTTGATGGGTAGGGTGGGAGAAATTGTATTATTCACAGAAACATATTGGAGCCTGTCAGTAAGGTAGGACTCGAGGTATTGTAGGGAGTGTCCTCTGACTCCATAATGATGTAATTTAAGAAGAAGGTTATGGTGGTTGACAGTATCAAAAGCTTTACGCAGGTCCACAAATAACCCAACAGGGAGCTCCTTTTTATCAAGAGCTGTATGAATCGAGTTAAGCATACTAATAAGTGCATCGTTAGTGCTTTTTTTGGGTCTGAAGCCATATTGGCAAGGGCTAAGTATATTGAGTTTGGATAGATATGAGTAAAGCTGCTTGTATATAAGTTTTTCAAAAATTTTTGACAAGTTTGGCAGGATTGATATAGGTCTGTAGTTGTTAACATCTGTGGGGTCACCACATTTGTGGACAGGCGTTACTCTCGCTTTTTTTAGAATATCTGGAAAGGTTTGGAGTTCAAGTGACTTGTTGAAGAGCAAAGCAATAGCAGGGGCTAAAGATCTGGAGGCTTTTTTGTAAATTAAAGTTGGTATCTCCTCAAGGGCACCAGACTTGGTTTTAAGGGAAAGGAATATCTCATTGACGTCAGTGGAGTTAATAGGCTTTAGGTACAGAGACTGTGGATAGTTACCTGTAAGATAGTCCTTAATGTCAGTACTGGAAGATGGAATATCATTTGCAAGGGATGAACCAATGGAAGAGAAGAACCTATTGAACTCAATAGCAGAATCAGAGGCTGAAAGCTGACCATCGTTATTAGACAGGAGAGTCGGTTTGTTATTTAAAGATTTCTTTGATCCCAATATTTGTGAAATTGTGCTCCAAGTTTGTTTAATGTTGCTCTTTATTTGAGTAAATTTATCTTCGTAGTAATTAGTTTTGGCTCGTCTAATTATCTTAGTTAGCAATAATGAGTAATTCTTTGAGAATTCTTTGGAGACAATTCCTAACCTATACTTCTTCTCAAGGTCGTGTTTTTTGTTAATGGATTTCAGTATTCCCTTTGTAAGCCAAGGATTGTTAAGCCTTTTGCTTGTGACTTGTTTTGTAAGCCTAGGACAGTGGGTGTTATAAAGGCTAAGAGTTGTTTGTAGAAAAGATTGCACTGCTAGGTTGATGTCCCCTATGTTACCTAACTCGGACTCCCAGTTGACATTATCAGCAGCAGTTATAAAATTGTTTATAGCAGTTTATAACTAGTATGCTTTAACCCACTACGCCATCAGACCTTACAAAAGAAGTAGATAGTTCGAGATATATATATATCTCAAACATCTCCACCTCCCGAAGGCACCAGATGAGTGAGGGGTCAGTCTGCATTTTTCGTCAAGCCACTGTCAATGTGAGAGAACTCGTGTCCAGCTTATAAGCCTATACTTGCATAAACCACAAGTGAAGATAACAATCTTTGGACAACACCCACCAGTGGGACTCGAACCCAGAAAGCACAACTACCTTCCAGTAGCTGGCATAACTAGTATGCTTTAACCCACTACGCCATCAGACCTTACAAAAGAAGTAGATAGTTCGAGATATATATATATCTCAAACATCTCCACCTCCCGAAGGCACCAGATGAGTGAGGGGTCAGTCTGCATTTTTCGTCAAGCCACTGTCAATGTGAGAGAACTCGTGTCCAGCTTATAAGCCTATACTTGCATAAACCACAAGTGAAGATAACAATCTTTGGACAACACCCACCAGTGGGACTCGAACCCAGAAAGCACAACTACCTTCCAGTAGCTGGCATAACTAGTATGCTTTAACCCACTACGCCATCAGACCTTACAAAAGAAGTAGATAGTTCGAGATATATATATATCTCAAACATCTCCACCTCCCGAAGGCACCAGATGAGTGAGGGGTCAGTCTGCATTTTTCGTCAAGCCACTGTCAATGTGAGAGAACTCGTGTCCAGCTTATAAGCCTATACTTGCATAAACCACAAGTGAAGATAACAATCTTTGGACAACACCCACCAGTGGGACTCGAACCCAGAAAGCACAACTACCTTCCAGTAGCTGGCATAACTAGTATGCTTTAACCCACTACGCCATCAGACCTTACAAAAGAAGTAGATAGTTCGAGATATATATATATCTCAAACATCTCCACCTCCCGAAGGCACCAGATGAGTGAGGGGTCAGTCTGCATTTTTCGTCAAGCCACTGTCAATGTGAGAGAACTCGTGTCCAGCTTATAAGCCTATACTTGCATAAACCACAAGTGAAGATAACAATCTTTGGACAACACCCACCAGTGGGACTCGAACCCAGAAAGCACAACTACCTTCCAGTAGCTGGCATAACTAGTATGCTTTAACCCACTACGCCATCAGACCTTACAAAAGAAGTAGATAGTTCGAGATATATATATATCTCAAACATCTCCACCTCCCGAAGGCACCAGATGAGTGAGGGGTCAGTCTGCATTTTTCGTCAAGCCACTGTCAATGTGAGAGAACTCGTGTCCAGCTTATAAGCCTATACTTGCATAAACCACAAGTGAAGATAACAATCTTTGGACAACACCCACCAGTGGGACTCAAACCCAGAAAGCACAACTACCTTCCAGTAGCTGGCATAACTAGTATGCTTTAACCCACTACGCCATCAGACCTTACAAAAGAAGTAGATAGTTCGAGATATATATATATCTCAAACATCTCCACCTCCCGAACGCACCAGATGAGTGAGGGGTCAGTCTGCATTTTTCGTCAAGCCACTGTCAATGTGAGAGAACTCGTGTCCAGCTTATAAGCCTATACTTGCATAAACCACAAGTGAAGATAACAATCTTTGGACAACACCCACCAGTGGGACTCGAACCCAGAAAGCACAACTACCATCCAGTAGCTGGCATAACTAGTATGCTTTAACCCACTACGCCATCAGACCTTACAAAAGAAGTAGATAGTTCGAGATATATATATATCTCAAACATCTCCACCTCCCGAAGGCACCAGATGAGTGAGGGGTCAGTCTGCATTTTTCGTCAAGCCACTGTCAATGTGAGAGAACTCGTGTCCAGCTTATAAGCCTATACTTGCATAAACCACAAGTGAAGATAACAATCTTTGGACAACACCCACCAGTGGGACTCGAACCCAGAAAGCACAACTACCTTCCAGTAGCTGGCATAACTAGTATGCTTTAACCCACTACGCCATCAGACCTTACAAAAGAAGTAGATAGTTCGAGATATATATATATCTCAAACATCTCCACCTCCCGAAGGCACCAGATGAGTGAGGGGTCAGTCTGCATTTTTCGTCAAGCCACTGTCAATGTGAGAGAACTCGTGTCCAGCTTATAAGTGGTTTATGCAAGTATAGGCTTATAAGCTGGACACGAGTTCTCTCACATTGACACTGGCTTGACGAAAAATGCAGACTGACCCCTCACTCATCTGGTGCCTTTGGGAGGTGGAGATGTTTGAGATATATATATATCTCGAACTATCTACTTCTTTTGTAAGGTCTGATGGCGTAGTGGGTTAAAGTGGGTCTTAATTTGTTAGATATTAAGTCACTGCACATTCTCTCATGTGTATTATACATATATAAAACGCTAAACTATAATGCCAATCCTGATCTTAAAAGCTTCATAGAAGGTTGTAACAGAACCCATGAGCACCACACCAGAAATAAATACAGTTTTGATATTCCTAGAGTACGTCTTAATCAAACTAGAAATGCTCTGCAAATCAAGGGGCCCAGAATGTGGAATGACCTTCCCAACCATGTTAAAGACTGTACCTCTCTCAACCAGTTTAAGATAAAAACTAAACACTACCTAATAAATTCCCTGTAATCTACCTCACTCCTCTATTGTCAACCCATGTCTGTTATTTTCTTTTTTTTTTCTTTTTTTTTTTTAATCAACACTGTTTGTCAACCTATTGTATTTGTGCTGCTTTTTCAGTCATGTTCCCCCTTTTTTTTTATCTTTATTTGTATTTGTTCTCAACATCTTTTATTCTTTATGCTCAATTAGTATTAAGTTCTAGATATTAATGTTTTTCTTGCCCGAAACGCATTGCGTAATAGTGGCTTTAGGCATTGTATGTACTAGCTCTATCTATATATCAATCCATTAATGTAACATCACTTGTATGT
>NC_091161.1:17286849-17366188 GCF_040958095.1 Procambarus clarkii | reverse complement strand
ACTAGTTGAGTACACACACACTAAATCTGTCATAACGATGCACTAGGTAAGTGACTATTAGAGCTAGATAATTCATTAATAACTATGATTTGATATTTGAATGACTTATGTGACATGCAAGTAACGACGAAATCTTAAGTCATTCAAGTACAAGTTCGAGAAAGTTTATTGAGACAATAAGATGCATCTCAAAACAATAGAGAAGATTAGGATATTTCTACCCTCCATCTTAATTAATTTAAGTCATAGTTGATGCCAGTTTGGTCGCATCTGAAGCCTATGAGAGAGTAATGCAAGATGATTACAGCATATACCAATTTCTTCACAACTCTCGCTAACAACTTGTTCACAACTCCCGCTACCAACTGTTCACAACTCTTGCTACCAACTGTTCACAACTCTCGCTAACAACTTGTTCACAACTCTCGCTACCAACTGTTCACAACTCTCGCTACCAACTGTTCACAACTCTCGCTAACAACTTGTTCACAACTCTCACTACCAACTGTTCACAACTCTCACTACCAACTGTTCACAACTCTCGCTAACAACTTGTTCACAACTCTCACTACCAACTGTTCACAACTCTCACTACCAACTGTTCACAACTCTTGCTACCTACTGTTCACAACTCTTGCTACCAACTGTTAACAACTCTTGCTACCAACTGTTCACAACTCTTGCTACCTACCGTTCACAACTCTTGCTACCAACTGTTCACAACTCTTGCTACCAACTGTTCACAACTCTTGCTACCAACTGTTCACAACTCTTGCTAACAACTGTTCACAACTCTCGCTAACAACTGTTCACAACTCTTGCTACCTACTGTTCACAACTCTTGCTACCAACTGTTCACAACTCTTGCTATCAACTGTTCACAACTCTTGCTACCAACTGTTCTCAACTCTCACTACCAACTGTTCACAACTCTTGCTACCAACTGTTCACAACTCTCGCTAACAACTTGTTCACAACTCTCACTACCAACTGTTCACAACTCTCACTACCAACTGTTCACAACTCTCACTACCAACTGTTCACAACTCTCACTACCAACTGTTCACAACTCTTGCTACCAACTGTTCACAACTCTCGCTAACAACTTGTTCACAACTCTCACTACCAACTGTTCACAACTCTCACTACCAACTGTTCACAACTCTCACTACCAACTGTTCACAACTCTCACTACCAACTGTTCACAACTCTCACTACCAACTGTTCACAACTCTCGCTAACAACTTGTTCACAACTCTCACTACCAACTGTTCACAACTCTCACTACCAACTGTTCACAACTCTCACTACCAACTGTTCACAACTCTCACTACCAACTGTTCACAACTCTCACTACCAACTGTTCACAACTCTCACTACCAACTGTTCACAACTCTCACTACCAACTGTTCACAACTCTCACTACCAACTGTTCACAACTCTTGCTACCAACTGTTCACAACTCTCACTACCAACTGTTCACAACTCTCACTACCAACTGTTCACAACTCTCACTACCAACTGTTCACAACTCTCACTACCAACTGTTCACAACTCTTGCTACCAACTGTTCACAACTCTCACTACCAACTGTTCACAACTCTCACTACCAACTGTTCACAACTCTCACTACCAACTGTTCACAACTCTCACTACCAACTGTTCACAACTCTCACTACTGTTACGGTGCCCTCTCCTATTTCTTTCGTTTGCCGGCTTAAAGAGTCATATCAGCTCTCCCTACTGATTCTCTGAGGTTCAGGGAGTCTAATGATATATGTGGCGACCAGACCGGCTGCCAGTTAAGGCATGGAAGTTATATTATAAGTTGTAAATAAAGGAAAATTGGCGCCCTGTTATAAAATGAAACAGTATCCCCTACGGCAGATGTGACCTTTTGGAAGGGACATTAGTCGATCGCGGATTGGTCGACGTAGGTCGCGGGCGACAAATCAGGGCCCGCCATGACGTCACCGAGTGCCCCGGGCGGCGCCAACGTCAGAGTTGTACTGACCGTGGAAGCGACAGGACGCGCCTCGGTCTGCTCTCAGGGATTGGAGGCTCTGCAAGCCTTGTTCAGTGGATTGAGCTGGCCTGCGCAGCCTACCACCGTTATTGGAGACCCTGCGCTTCTGGGAAGCAAAAGAGGAACCAAGTTCAGTGAGCAGAGAAGTGCCCAAACTTGGAAAATAGTCGGCGACGACGCTGGGCGGCGCCGCTGGCTGGACGTTGAGGTCTGGAAGGTGGGCGAGCAAGCTAGCTGTGACTGGGGTCACATCCACTGAGAATCTTTGAAGGACGACACCGTGCCTAGGACAAGGAGCGACGCCCTGTGGGAGAGGCGAGTGTGGGGAAAAAATAGTGATTAGCTCAGCGCCCATCGATGAACCAGGATTGGGGCAGCTGAATCTCAGGGATTGGAACGGCGACGACGCGAAGGCTTCACGACACCTGAGGACCTGTGGAACGCCCTGGATCGTCGAGGATCGACCCAAGGAAGCGTGGGAACCTCACACCATCGAGGGACAGGCGTCGTGAGCCAGGAGTGTAAGGTAGATCATTTTTCCCTCCCATTACCCCTTGTATGAGTAGGCTAGTTAGGCCACAATATTTACTCGTGTATGTGGCAGCAAGACTTTATTACTTTAATAGTAGAGTAGGCTGCAAGGCAGCTTGTGTCCAGGACTGTCAGAGAGGACAGTGTGTATGGATGGCAGGACAGGGAAGAAGAGGTGCCGACGTGGTGAAGAGGCCCTCCTGTGAGAGTGTGAGACTCCTGTCTTCCTGCCCAGTTGAAGGAGTGTTGGAGGTCGTGGAAGAAGAGGCTGACGATCTCCAGACATATTATCCATATTCCCATATTCATGTATTACTTGTGATTGTGTGTGTGTGTTCATGTAATTTGCGTCAGTAAATCCACACATTTTATTACTGTGTTTGAGTGTGCCTCCATTTGTGATTTTCTCTATGAGCATACATTTCTGGCTACAAACGATATATGATACACCCACTGAACTGCATTGCTGGGGTGCAGATATAATAACCCAGCTGGCGACCTTGCTAAGAGGAAGATAGAGAAGACAGGCGGGAAAGGAGTTCCTGCAACCTTTTTTTGTCTGGCAGGCAAGACTCAGGGAGGTTATGGTTATAGGTAAGCCTGAGTCTTCCTTCACTCCCCCACGGGTCTAGGCCGGAACTGTTAACAGCAGTTTCCCCGTGGTTGACTGAAGGGCTTCCAGGGTGAATCAGTGGCACCCCTTTGTGGTGGAAGCAAAGACCTGCGGAGGTGGGCATTGTTGGTCCTATCTTGTGTGACCAAGGAGACTCCGGTGAATCCAGGGAGTCGGAGGGGCTGAGTATTTGGGCCCTTTGAGCCCCTAGCAGCCGAGTGTTAGCAGAGCCCCGGACCGCCCACCCCCACGTGACAAGAGAACTGGCGACCTTGCCAGGATTCGAACCCCAGTAGCCAAGAACTGGGAACTTCGCCAGGAAGCGTGGGTCAAGCTACAGTGTGGACCAAATTTCAAGACAAGTGTTGCCAGGGTACTAATACAGTGTGGCCAGTGAATTCGGTAGTACTGTTACTCAACCAGCTAAGGGACTGAAACGGTGAAATTAGTGCCTACTAACTTGTCTGTGCTGTCGTGTATGCTTGATGATATAGAGATGGAGGAGGACAAAGTAAAGAAATTTATTGACACAAGGGACGAGAGAATTTTGGAAGAGTGTACCAAGGCCCAGCTCCAACAAGTGGCAAACCACTTTGGGATCAGGTTGAGGACGACTAAGGTAGCGGAGCGAAGGATAGAGATCATGGCACAGCTCACAGCTCGAGAGGAAGCGACGGGAGAGGAGCCATCTCAAGAGGAGCTGTCCCGAGGAGAGCCGTCGCAAGGTGAACCGTCCCGACTAGGGCCTCCCCAAGCGCCTACCAGTGTGGAGAGAATTCACAGTGAACATGGGAGCAGTGGAAGGTCCAGCTGTAGTAAGAGGAGCCTGCAACTGGAAATAATGAAGATGCAACTGGAAGCCCAGCTGCGACGAGAGGAGAGAGAAGCGCAAATGCAGCGAGAGGAACGTGCGGCTGAGCTGCAGCGAGAGGAACGTGCGGCTGAGCTGCAGCGAGAGGAACGTGCGGCTGAGCTGCAGCGAGAGGAACGTGCAGCTGAGCTGCAGCGAGAGGAACGTGCAGCTGAGCTGCAGCGAGGTGAGCGAGAAGCACGGCTGCAGCTGCAGCGAGAGGAGCGAGAAGCTCGGCTGCAGCGAGAAGAAGGAGAGAGACAACTGCGACTGGAGGAGATAAAGGCAAAGAAAGAAGTCGAATTGCGTCGCGTTGAACGTGGTCTGCCCTCACTACCTGCACGGCGGGATGACCTCAAGGTAAGGGAACGTGACTTACCTACGTTCGAACCACAAGAAGCTGAGGCGTTCTTCGAACACTTTGAACGGATAGCGACTCTGAAGGAGTGGCCGGAAGATGATTGGGCTGCTCTGGTCCAGGGCAGGTTGACTGGAGAGGCCCGGGAAGCCTATAACATGCTGGACCTAGAGGAGTGTACTAGTTATGACGCGATTAAGAATGCGGTTCTCCACTCATTCCGGCTGACTCCGGAGATGTACCGGAAGCGGTTCAGAGAGTGTACAAGAGCGTCGGGAAAGACTTACGCCGAGACCGCTAGGGATATGGAACGGAAATTCCTACGATGGTTGAAGGCGGAGGAAGCGGAGTCGGTGGATGATGTTAAACGACTGATAGTGAGGGAGAAGTTCATGTCGGTGCTCCATCCTCAGTTGCGAGTAAGGGTGAGAGAAGCAGGTATTAAGGACCTGAAGGCTGTAGCGGATCGAGCCGACATGCTGGAGGAGGCACTACATATCAGGAGGGAGGGGCCGCCCAGACACTCGCCTTACCCCAGGTCGGGAGGGAACCTTAGGAGTTCAGGAGGAGCGAGGACGGGTGGGGACTCTCCCAAGAGTAGTGTGCCCGATGAAGTAACGTGGTTCAAGAGCTCAAGAGACGCGGGGAGGAAGCCCCAAGCTGTGAGCAGTGGACCTAGCTCAGGAGCAAGTGCTGCAGTCCCGGACACGACGACAGGGAGTCCAAGGAGGACCCAGGGGACGTCTGCAAGTGGTACCGCCAGAGTGACTGGCGAGTGGCCGCCCAGGAGAGGCAGCCGATGCTACAACTGTGGCGTGAGAGGACATTATGCCCGCGAGTGTGAGGAGCACCAAAGGAATGTAGGATTAATGTTGGAAGAGGAGAGAGTGTTTGTTCACACCCCATATTATAGTGGACCCAACGTGAATGGTTGGGAAATGAAGTTGGGTGAACATCCCTTCGTTTTCGAGGCCAACGTGAAGTTTGGAAAGTCAGACCCAGTGGAGGTTGCCGTGCTTCGAGATACGGGTGCTGACATAAGTATGGTGACCAGGAGTATTCTCCCCAAGGAATTTAATGATTCACCTGTGGGAGTGGTAAGGATACGCAGTGTGGGGGAGGAATACAGGTTGCCACTTCACGAAGTACAGCTGATTGCCGACTGCGGAGTCGAGAAAGCTATAGTAGCTGTAGCCCCTAAGTTACCCCTAGAGCATGTGCAGATGGTGCTGGGTAATGACCTCGGAGGAGGCAGGATACAACCCGATTGGGCCAGGAGTGCTTATGTTGCAAGCAGCGGTACAACCCTGCCGGGTGAGGTATCGGTCGTTCCAGATGATAGAGAGGAAGTCGACTTCGCCAAGGGAAACGTCGCCAGAGACGACGACAACGAGGGCGAGAGTGCAGAGAGGTCGTCGGAGGTAGTGGAAAACCCCGACGAAGCCCTCCGACTAAGCCTGATGATGCGTGTGGAGGAGTGGCGAGGAGCAGCTGTACAAACGCCTGGGGCGGTGAAGAGGCTGCAGACCGCACTCCCTCCGTACAGAAACGTAAATAAAGTAAGCTCAGTGGATGAGCGAACGGCGGTGAGGGGCGGAGTGGAGGAACCACGACGCAGTGCACCCTATGCCAGCCAGATGAATAGTGGTAGGTGCAAGATGAACCACCGTGGTGAGGTGAGCCACAGGGAGGTGGAAGAGCCCAACCACGAACCGAAGAAGACGTCTGCAGGGAAGAGAATCTCATGGAGGAGTGAAGATGTTCGTCGGGAACGAAGGAGCGAGTGGTATAGGAAAGGCAATACGAAGAAAGCAGGGAATAGGTACACCCAGGGTAGGCGCCAGCCTAACCAGAGGGGCATTGGGCCATCGCAAAAGCCTAGTGTGGAAGAGAGGAAGCTGCTGGATGGAGTACAGGTTACAAGTGCCACTGTGAGGAGACAACGCACCTATGGGAGAAGAGAAACCGAGAAGAGAGAAGATTGGCGAAGAGGAGATCATGAGAGGAAACATGGAGTACCTGTAGGACGCAGTGGAAATGCAAGACTATCTCGGAGTGCACGACGCGGTGGAGGCGCTGCATGCACTGAATCTTACAGTGGTAACGAGCCGTGGGAGTACACTCGTAGCCACGGAGAGAGGATTTCTTGTAGGTGTTCAGGGAACACCCATCACACCCGGTCCTATGCGAGGTGGAGATATAATGAGACAAGTGACTGGCAAGGTGGAACGAGCCACATCGCCAACTGGAGGAGTGACACTTCAGGAACGGAGGGAGCAAGAGTATAGATTGCCCTCTTGAGTGCTGCTCTTCCGATATGACTCTTATTTTAAGGGGAGGGGTATGTTACGGTGCCCTCTCCTATTTCTTTCGTTTGCCGGCTTAAAGAGTCATATCAGCTCTCCCTACTGATTCTCTGAGGTTCAGGGAGTCTAATGATATATGTGGCGACCAGACCGGCTGCCAGTTAAGGCATGGAAGTTATATTATAAGTTGTAAATAAAGGAAAATTGGCGCCCTGTTATAAAATGAAACAGTATCCCCTACGGCAGATGTGACCTTTTGGAAGGGACATTAGTCGATCGCGGATTGGTCGACGTAGGTCGCGGGCGACAAATCAGGGCCCGCCATGACGTCACCGAGTGCCCCGGGCGGCGCCAACGTCAGAGTTGTACTGACCGTGGAAGCGACAGGACGCGCCTCGGTCTGCTCTCAGGGATTGGAGGCTCTGCAAGCCTTGTTCAGTGGATTGAGCTGGCCTGCGCAGCCTACCACCGTTATTGGAGACCCTGCGCTTCTGGGAAGCAAAAGAGGAACCAAGTTCAGTGAGCAGAGAAGTGCCCAAACTTGGAAAATAGTCGGCGACGACGCTGGGCGGCGCCGCTGGCTGGACGTTGAGGTCTGGAAGGTGGGCGAGCAAGCTAGCTGTGACTGGGGTCACATCCACTGAGAATCTTTGAAGGACGACACCGTGCCTAGGACAAGGAGCGACGCCCTGTGGGAGAGGCGAGTGTGGGGAAAAAATAGTGATTAGCTCAGCGCCCATCGATGAACCAGGATTGGGGCAGCTGAATCTCAGGGATTGGAACGGCGACGACGCGAAGGCTTCACGACACCTGAGGACCTGTGGAACGCCCTGGATCGTCGAGGATCGACCCAAGGAAGCGTGGGAACCTCACACCATCGAGGGACAGGCGTCGTGAGCCAGGAGTGTAAGGTAGATCATTTTTCCCTCCCATTAGCCCTTGTATGAGTAGGCTAGTTGAGCCACAATATTTACTCGTGTATGTGGCAGCAAGACTTTATTACTTTAATAGTAGAGTAGGCTGCAAGGCAGCTTGTGTCCAGGACTGTCAGAGAGGACAGTGTGTATGGATGGCAGGACAGGGAAGAAGAGGTGCCGACGTGGTGAAGAGGCCCTCCTGTGAGAGTGTGAGACTCCTGTCTTCCTGCCCAGTTGAAGGAGTGTTGGAGGTCGTGGAAGAAGAGGCTGACGATCTCCAGACATATTATCCATATTCCCAGATTCATGTATTACTTGTGATTGTGTGTGTGTGTTCATGTAATTTGCGTCAGTAAATCCACACATTTTATTACTGTGTTTGAGTGTGCCTCCATTTGTGATTTTCTCTATGAGCATACATTTCTGGCTACAAACGATATATGATACACCCACTGAACTGCATTGCTGGGGTGCAGATATAATAACCCAGCTGGCGACCTTGCTAAGAGGAAGATAGAGAAGACAGGCGGGAAAGGAGTTCCTGCAACCTTTTTTTGTCTGGCAGGCAAGACTCAGGGAGGTTATGGTTATAGGTAAGCCTGAGTCTTCCTTCACTCCCCCACGGGTCTAGGCCGGAACTGTTAACAGCAGTTTCCCCGTGGTTGACTGAAGGGCTTCCAGGGTGAATCAGTGGCACCCCTTTGTGGTGGAAGCAAAGACCTGCGGAGGTGGGCATTGTTGGTCCTATCTTGTGTGACCAAGGAGACTCCGGTGAATCCAGGGAGTCGGAGGGGCTGAGTATTTGGGCCCTTTGAGCCCCTAGCAGCCGAGTGTTAGCAGAGCCCCGGACCGCCCACCCCCACGTGACACTACCAACTGTTCACAACTCTTGCTACCAACTGTTCTCAACTCTCACTACCAACTGTTCACAACTCTTGCTACCAACTGTTCACAACTCTTGCTAACAACTGTTCACAACTCTCACTACCAACTGTTCACAACTCTCACTACCAACTGTTCACAACTCTCGCTAACAACTGTTCACAACTCTCACTACCAACTGTTCACAACTCTTGCTACCAACTGTTCACAACTCTTGCTAACAACTGTTCACAACTCTCACTACCAACTGTTCACAACTCTTGCTACCAACTGTTCACAACTCTTGCTACCAACTGTTCTCAACTCTTGCTAACAACTTCACAACTCTCACTACCAACTGTTCACAACTCTCACTACCAACTGTTCACAACTCTTGCTAACAACTTCACAACTCTCACTACCAACTGTTCACAACTCTTGCTACCAACTGTTCACAACTCTCACTAACAACCTCCCCACAACTCTCGCTAACAACCTCCCCACAACTCTCGCTAACAACCTCCCCACAACTCTCGCTAACAACCTCCCCACAACTCTCGCTAACAACCTCCCCACAACTCTCGCTAACAACCTCCCCACAACTCTCGCTAACAACCTCCCACAACTCTCGCTAACAACCTCCCCACAACTCTCGCTAACAACCTCCCCACAACTCTCGCTAACAACCTCCCCACAACTCTCGCTAACAACCTCCCCACAACTCTCGCTAACAACTTGTTCACAACTCTCGCTAACAACTTGTTCACAACTCTCGCTAACAACTTGTTCACAACTCTCGCTAACAACTTGTTCACAACTCTCACTACCAACTGTTCACAACTCTCACTAACAACCTCGTCACAACTCTCGCTAACAACCTCGTCACAACTCTCACTAACAACCTCGTCACAACTCTCGCTAACAACCTCCCCACAACTCTCACTAACAACCTCCCCACAACTCTCGCTAACAACCTCCCCACAACTCTCACTAACAACCTCCCCACAACTCTCACTAACAACCACCCCACAACTCTCACTAACAACCACCCCACAACTCTCACTAACAACCTCCCCACAACTCTCACTAACAACCACCCCACAACTCTCGCTAACAACCTCCCCACAACTCTCACTAACAACCTCCCCACAACTCTCACTAACAACCTCCCCACAACTCTCACTAACAACCTCCCCACAACTCTCACTAACAACCTCCCCACAACTCTCGCTAACAACCTCCCCACAACTCTCGCTAACAACCTCCCCACAACTCTAACAACCTCCCCACAACTCTCACTACCAACTACTCCGAACTCTCCAACATTCTTCCTGCTGTCTACCACCAAACAATATTCTCCACAAACAGGTTAGTACATTGTAAGTTATCAGACGATGAGTGACAATAACGTGGCTGAGAATGTCATGTTCATTATCAATACATTATAAGAATCGATGATTGTCCAGGACGGACCAAAGCTTTGTCCTTTCTCAACTTTCTGATGTGTGGTTTAGTCGTTACATTCTAACTTTACTAAATTATGCAGTAGATTTATAGATGTGATGATTGTACTGTACCTATATATTTTGGTAATTAAAACAGATTTATTCGCATCAAAAATGTGTTTATCAGTGATTAAGAAAATTGTGAGAGTGTTGTGTTGTTGTTTCCGAGGGGAGTCTGAGAGCGACCAGTCTTCAGGGTCAGTGTCGAAAGATATAGACAACGATAAGGACCAGGTTGAATCTTCCAGGCCAGACACAAATATTGGCTCCGTTAATGCCACTATGTATGGTAATACAGAAATTAATACCTAGGACAGCGGGAATAATGATGATATTAATACCGAAATTAATATCGAGGAGAGCGGTCATAGTGATGATGATAATACAGATAATAATACCGACTCTGTCAAAAGTTTCTCAGGCACCATGCTCCTCGACTTCACCCGCCAGCATTAGCTGATGAGCGCTGCCTTCAAACTTCTTCCTTACAAAGACATGACCACCGCCGAACTCGCTAAAATTACTACCTGCTTAATAAATGTATCATCAAACCCGCTCGGGACCCAAGACCACGAGGCACACTCTAAGGCACTAACAAAAGCCGTGAGGGAGCTCGACGCTACAAGATGTAGGGGCTTTAGTAAACTTCTGCCGGTGGTATTGCCCTCTCACGACTCCACACTCCCTCAAGAAGACCTGGAGTGCCAAGATCAAATGGGGCTCCAGGAGGCTACAGAGGTACATAGCTTCCACAACAATTAACAATCCAGTTTGAGCTTCAAACTTGACATCGGCACAAGACTGGTGAGCGTCTCGCCAGACAAACAGGTACAGTGTCCGAAATGTTTTTTTGTATCCCAATAATGCTGAGATGTATGAAAACGGTATGAAAATATGTCAGTTTTGTGAACCCATTGCCAGGTTACCCAGGTGGAACCTGTATAATTACATGAGTAACTATGAAATAAGAAACAGTGAAAATTTCGTCCTTAAATACGCTGTTATTATTGACGTAAACAACATTAAAGAAAGTTTTGAAAATTTTTTGTGTTAATTGTCGCTTCCGCGTAACATTACTGTTTAAATGATTATCATTAATAGCTAAACAGGCTAGTACAAGTCAGCTTAGCTGAAACAATCGAACCTGCGGTCTTAAATACAGGATTTATAGAGTACTAGTTTGGATGTATTTTCGATAACGACGTAGATGACGTGGCTCGTCTCCCAGCATTGTTCAGTAATTAGTCAGGCCATTAGTGAAGCGGTGGCGCTGACCTCTGACGCTGTAGGTAAAGTTGTTGTACTAAATGCAGGCAATATTATGCCATCTGACGCGGCTGACATCTTGGCGTCAGCGCCAGGCATCTTCAGTCTCGTCAACATTCTGGGGTCAGAGAAGATTATTCTGGACGAAGCTATCCAGCAGAAAGTGATATAATCTGGAGGCATCAACGTCGGTGTAGAGCATGACACCGACGTCTATAACATCATTGAGGAGGAGCTAGGCATAACGGGAAACCTTGCCTATAACTTAAAGGCAACTCTTTGTGTTACAGACAATTACAGGCTGTCGCGTGTGGAAGCACCAGCCTGTATGAGGGTCAAGGAAATAAATGAAAGAAAGGCCATCCTCTATCTTAGCCAAGTAAGGAACACCGAAAACATCACATGTTATTACGAGAGAATAGAAATCAAAGAAGACCCAAGTCACACGTATTTGCAAGCTGACTTAACTTTCATCAATTCTAAAGGAAAGTAAATACGTAAAATACTAAATTTTTAACAAATATGTTCCTAGTCAATTTTCAAGAAAAGTGACTTTGTCTTCAAAATGTGAGAACTAGTTTTAACATAAATGAACTAATCCTCTTCCTTCATAATTATCACATTATAAGGACAAACCCAAATTAAATCCACTTGCGCTAAAAAGTAGAGCGACGGTCTTGCGTCTTGCTGGACGGCGTTCAATTCCCGACTGCCCAAGTGGTTGGGCACCATTCCTCACATCCCCTTCCCCGTCCCAGGCCAAATCCTTATCCTGATGCCTTCCAAGTGCTATATAGTCGTAATGGCTTTGCACTTTCCCCTGATAGTTCCCATCCATTGGTGTTAGGCCCTTGAGAATGTTGACGAGGCTCCCAGGCGCTGGTTACAGTAGTGAAGTTGTGGGTGACGGAAGGCTGGAACCTCCAGCGGATTGACGGGTGCCATCACCTGACTCGTATTGACGGGTGCCATCACCTGACTGTCGTATTGACGGGTGCCATCACCTGACTGTCGTATTGACGGGTGCCATCACCTGACTGTCGTATTGACGGGTGCCATCACCTGACTGTCGTATTGACGGGTGCCATCACCTGACCGTCGTATTGACGGGTGCCATCACCTGACCGTCGTATTGACGGGTGCCATCACCTGACCGTCGTATTGACGGGTGCCATCACCTGGCCGTCGTATTGACGGGTGCCATCACCTGACCGTCTTATTGACGGGTGCCATCACCTGGCCGTCGGACCGACGGGTGCCATCACCTGGCCGTCGGACCGACGGGTGCCATCACCTGACCGTCTTATTGACGGGTGCCATCACTTGGCCGTCGTACCGACGGGTGCCATCACCTGGCCGTCGTACCGACGGGTGCCATCACCTGGCCGTCGTACCGACGGGTGCCATCACCTGACCGTCGTATCGACGGGTGCCGTCACCTGACCGTCGTATTGACGGGTGCCATCACCTGACCGTCTTATTGACGGGTGCCATCACCTGACCGTCTTATTGACGGGTGCCATCACCTGACCGTCTTATTGACGGGTGCCATCACCTGACCGTCTTATTGACGGGTGCCATCACCTGACCGTCGTATTGACGGGTGCCATCACCTGACCGTCTTATTGACGGGTGCCGTCACCTGACTGTCGTATTGACGGGTGCCATCACCTGACCGTCGTATTGATGGGTGCCATCACCTGGCCGTCGTATTGACGGGTGCCGTCACCTGACCGTCGTATCGACGGGTGCCATCACCTGACGGGTGCCATCACCTGACCGTCGTATTGACGGGTGCCGTCACCTGACCGTCTTATTGACGGGTGCCATCACCTGACCGTCGTATCGACGGGTGCCATCACCTGACCGTCGTATTGCCGGGTGCCATCACCTGACGGGTGCCATCACCTGACCGTCGTATTGACGGGTGCCATCACTTGGCCGTCGTATTGACGGGTGCCATCATCTGACCGTCTTATTGACGGGTGCCATCACCTGACCGTCGTATCGACGGGTGCCATCACCTGACCGTCGTATTGACGGGTGCCATCACCTGACCGTCGTATTGACGGGTGCCATCACCTGGCCGTCTTATTGACGGGTGCCATCACCTGGCCGTCGTATTGACGGGTGCCATCACCTGGCCGTCGTATTGACGGGTACCATCACCTGACCGTCGTATTGACGGGTGCCATGACCTGGCCGTCTTATTGACGAGTGCCATCACCTGGCCGTCGTATTGACGGGTGCCATCACCTGACCGTCGTATTGACGGGTGCCATCACCTGACTGTCGTATTGACGGGTGCCATCACCTGACTGTCGTATTGACGGGTGCCATCACCTGACCGTCGTATTGACGGGTGCCATCACCTGACCGTCGTATTGACGGGTGCCATCACCTGACCGTCGTATTGACGGGTGCCATCATCTGACCGTCGTATTGACGGGTGCCATCACCTGACTGTCGTATTGACGGGTGCCATCACCTGACTGTCGTATTGACGGGTGCCATCACCTGACCGTCGTATTGACGGGTGCCATCACCTGACCGTCGTATTGACGGGTGCCATCACCTGACCGTCGTATTGACGGGTGCCATCATCTGACCGTCGTATTGACGGGTGCCATCACCTGACCGTCGTATTGACGGGTGCCATCACCTGGCCGTCGTATTGACGGGTGCCATCACCTGACCGTCTTATTGACGGCTGCCATCACCTGACCGTCGTATTGACGGGTGCCATCACCTGACCGTCGTATTGGCGGGTGCCATCACCTGACCGTCGTAATGACGGGTGCCATCACATGGCCGTCGTATTGACGGGTGCCATCACCTGACCGTCGTATTGACGGGTGCCATCACTTGGCCGTCGTATTGACTGGTGCCATCACCTGACTGTCGTATTGACGGGTGCCATCACCTGGCCGTCGTATTGACGGGTGCCATCACCTGACCGTCTTATTGACGGGTGCCATCACCTGACCGTCGTATTGACGGGTGCCATCACCTGGCCGTCGTATTGACGGGTGCCATCACCTGACCGTCTTATTGACGGGTGCCATCACCTGACCGTCGTATTGACGGGTGCCATCACCTGGCCGTCGTATTGACGGGTGCCATCACCTGACCGTCTTATTGACGGGTGCCATCACCTGACCGTCGTATTGACGGGTGCCGTCACCTGGCCGTCGTATTGACGGGTGCCATCACCTGACCGTCTTATTGACGGGTGCCATCACCTGACCGTCTTATTGACGGGTGCCATCACTTGGCCGTCGTATTGACGGGTGAAATCACCTGACTGTCGTATTGACGGGTGCCATCACCTGACCGTCGCATTGACGGGTGCCATCACCTGGCCGTCGTATTGCCGGGTGCCATCACCTGACCGTCGTATTGACGGGTGCCATCACCTGGCCGTCGTATTGACGGGTGCCATCACCTGACTGTCGTATTGACGGGTGCCATCACCTGACCGTCGCATTGACGGGTGCCATCACCTGACCGTCGTATTGACGGGTGCCATCACCTGGCCGTCGTATTGACGGGTGCCATCACCTGACCGTCTTATTGACGGCTGCCATCACCTGACCGTCGTATTGACGGGTGCCATCACCTGACCGTCGTATTGGCGGGTGCCATCACCTGACCGTCGTAATGACGGGTGCCATCACCTGGCCGTCGTATTGACGGGTGCCATCACCTGACCGTCGTATTGACGGGTGCCATCACTTGGCCGTCGTATTGACTGGTGCCATCACCTGACTGTCGTATTGACGGGTGCCATCACCTGGCCGTCGTATTGACGGGTGCCATCACCTGACCGTCTTATTGACGGGTGCCATCACCTGACCGTCGTATTGACGGGTGCCATCACCTGGCCGTCGTATTGACGGGTGCCATCACCTGACCGTCTTATTGACGGGTGCAATCACCTGACCGTCGTATTGACGGGTGCCATCACCTGGCCGTCGTATTGACGGGTGCCATCACCTGACCGTCTTATTGACGGGTGCCATCACCTGACCGTCGTATTGACGGGTGCCGTCACCTGGCCGTCGTATTGACGGGTGCCATCACCTGACCGTCTTATTGACGGGTGCCATCACCTGACCGTCTTATTGACGGGTGCCATCACTTGGCCGTCGTATTGACGGGTGAAATCACCTGACTGTCGTATTGACGGGTGCCATCACCTGACCGTCGCATTGACGGGTGCCATCACCTGGCCGTCGTATTGCCGGGTGCCATCACCTGACCGTCGTATTGACGGGTGCCATCACCTGGCCGTCGTATTGACGGGTGCCATCACCTGACCGTCGTATTGACGGGTGCCATCACCTGACCGTCGTATTGACGGGTGCCATCACCTGACCGTCGTATTGACGGGTGCCATCACCTGACTGTCGTATTGACGGGTGCCATCACCTGACCGTCGCATTGACGGGTGCCATCACCTGGCCGTCGTATTGACGGGTGCCATCACCTGGCCGTCGTATTGACGGGTGCCATCACCTGGCCGTCGTATTGACGGGTGACATCATTTGACCGTCGTATTGAAGCATGTTTTATTTTTTATTTAATAATTTTTTTTTATTTAATATAATGTTTTTTAGGTGTGTGTGTGTGTGTATTCACCTAGTTGAATTCCCCTAGTTGTGCATGCTGTGGTTGAACTCTGCTCTTTCGTCAGAGAAAGGTGTGTGGTACTCACCTCACCTAATTGTACTCACATAATTAAGCTTGCGGGGGTTGGGCTTTGTCTCTTTGGTTCCGCCTCTCAACTGTCAATCAACTGGTGTACAGGTTCCTGAGCCTACTGGACTCTATCATATCAACATTTGAAACTGTGTATGGAGTCAGCCTACATCACATCACTGCCTAGTGCATTCCATTTATTAACTACTCTGACACTGAAAAAAATCTTTCTAGCGTCTCTGTGTCTCATCTGGGTACTAAGTTTCCACTTGTGTCCCCTTGTTCCTGTCTCACCCGTTCTGAAGAGTTTGTCTTTGTCCACTCTGTCAACCACCTACAAAATTCTCGGGGAAATTATCATGTCTCCCCTTACTCTTCTGTTTTCCAGGGACGTGAGGTTCAGCTCCTTTAGCCTTTTCTCGTAGCTCATACCTCTCAGTTCCGGGACGAGCCTGGTGGCATACCGCTGATTCTTCTCTTTCTTGTGTTTAACTAGGTATGGATTCAAGGCTGGAGCTGCATATTCCAGGATTGGTCTGACATAAGTGGTATACAGGGTCCTGAACGATTCCTTACACAAATTTCTAAAGGCAGTTCTTATGTTGGCCAGTCTAGCATATTCCGCTGATGATATTCTTTTGATGTCGGCCTCTGGGGACAGGTTCGGTGTGATATCAACCCCCAGATCTTTCTCTCTATTGGACTCTTGCAGGATTTCACCTCCCAGATGGTATCATGTGTTCACCCTCCTGCTCCCTTCGCCTAATTTCATTACCTTACACTTTCCTGAGTTGAAATTTAGCAGCAATTTTATAGACCATTCCTCCAGTTTGTCCAAGATATCCTGTAGTCTCTGTCTTTCTTCATCTGTTTTGATTCTTCTCATAATTCTTGCATCATCAGCAAACATTGAGATGAACGAGTCTATAATAAAGCATAATAAGGGAGATATTAATAAGGTATTATATATTTCACTGAATAGAACGCGAAATAATAGATATAAATTTAACAAGTTTAGATTTAAGAAATACCTGGGTAAATACTAGTTTGGTAACAGGGTTGTTGACTTGTAGAACAAATTACTTGGTAACATAACAGACGTAGGATCTCTTGAGTTTGGGTGGATATAAGTTAAAGCTGCTACGTATGGGCCAATAGACCTTTCAGCAGTTTCCTTCATTCCTATGTTCTTATATTTGTATTCTTGTTGCCGATTTGTTCATGCTCTATCAAAATAATTCCATGATTACGAGATTCATACATACCGGAATAATATACACACGGCTCTAAAAACGTATCGTATAACACCACCAGTCACTTAAAGGAATATTAATAATTGAATATTATGTCCGCTTGACCTTCACTATGCTTGAAAATATTTAGTTTAATATTTTAAACATTTTCAGTAGATACTACTGTTGTTGTCAGTCTTCGAACATTATCAACAGCATCTTCATCATTAATACATGACTAGTAAAATCTCTCCGAGTTCTCTTGCTGATGTCTAATCACTATGATACGAAACTTCTGAATTGATGTTAATAAAACCAATGTTGTCCAGAGTGATTTAAAACATACATCACTTGTATACATATCATACCTGCAATGTGTTCCCGTATTGTAACCCGAGCTCCCTCACACACCTGCAGCGCCCTCGCACATACCTGTAGCGCCCTCGCACATACCTGTAGCTTCTTCACATACCTGTAGTTCCCTCACACACCTGTATACATATCATACCAGCAATGTGTTCATGTATTGTAACCTGAGCTTCCCCACGTGTTGCGACCCAAGTGGTTTTAACAGCAGTGACCATGTGGAGGGGACGGTGGACATTACCTGTAGCTCCCTCATACACACCTGAAGTGCCCTTGCACACACCTGCAGCTCCAACACACCTGCAGTAGAAAAGCCCTTTTAAGTATGTTTCGAGCAAATTAACTAGTGCATACAACTTTAAAATGTATATATAAATCTATACAAGTACATATATGTAAGGGACATTTGCAAACATTCAGGAAATATAAAAGGATTAGAATGCAGTTATAACTGTAGCGAGTTAATCTTATACTCGCTCCATTATCTCATAATCTTATTAGCATAACTAATTAGCACTAATTACAGAAGCTACAGTCTTTTCCCCCAATTTCCGGTAATACTCTTCTCATCTTGTTGGAGGGAGCCGAGGTGTAGTCACCATATAAGCAAGCGATATGAGGAATAGCGAACAGTACAATTTCCACAGTTAACAATGTAGCACTCAGCGTGTACAGATCTAATTGACCCAAGACGCTACAGCTTCAACACAGAGCAGACAGCAGACTACGACCACATCGAGCTACAACGTTCTCGCTCCCCGAGTTCAGACACTGGCAATTCCCAATAGAGCCGCCACACTCTTTCACATAGAGCTCCGCGACTCCGGCCTCACTCAGCTCTCTGCTCTGCTCCAAGCTCCGTCTGAACGTTTACGACAATGCCATCAACCGACTACTGTAATCAAGACTAATAAATAAATATGAAAACTCACTAAACAATGTGTATCTAATCTACCCAACGACGTAACAATCATACGTTACATAACCATCCCCAAAAAGTGTTTAAATATACTAAGGAAAGGAAAATGTCGCTTTGAATCAACATGTAGATCAACATCACAACAAAAGTCTGGAGATGTGTTGGGATCTTGGTACATGCGCTGGTTAGGCAAAACCTTCTGCTCTACAAATGCAAGTGTTTGGGTATATTCTCCGCGGGCAAGGGATAAAGTTAATAAGAAATAGTGTGACGTAATATGATCAAGCCCACTGTCCGCTTCTCGGTAAACAATATCCACCGAGCTAGAAACAAAGAGGAATTTAAATATAGTTGTAATGACAAAGGTATTGTACGAGTAATGCAATTCCGTTAATGAATAATTGGAAAGCTTGCATTAGCAAGAAGACCATGTATGCTAGCTACACGATATACTTTTCATGGAAGGCGTGTGGCAGCTTTTGCTGACAGAGTTAAGTGCGTAGGACGGTAGTAGGCATCACAGTAATAGTGATATGGTTATGACCATTGGAAACTGTGGCTGCTGTTGTAGCTGCTTCAACGTGAATTAGGTCGATGTACTGTTGCAATATACAACATAGGAGAAAGTATGAGGTAGTGAATCAAGAACTACATCACTTATCAAATGGTGGAGGAAAATGAGTGAGAAAACGAAAATATCACGAGGAAATTACCTTAAACGAGACACGAAAAAGTTATTTGAGAGAAACTTAAGGCGCCAGATTTTTCTCACTTCTGATTCATATATTTAGGGGTTCTTTGGGAATTTTAAATTTGGCAGACCTGAACATGAGAGTTGGGCAGTTCTTGAGCCTTGTCTTGTTTACCGAGGTGGTTACTGGATTATGATGGATTATGATGTATTATGATTTATTTAAAACAATTACAAATAAAGCCCAGAAACGTTGTACGCTCTAGATTGCAGATTTAAAATAGTAGTGACCCAAAATGAATAACCATGGCACTAAAGAACCTAATCAGAAAACAGAAGGCTCAATACAAACGAATTATGACAAGAATATTTAAGAAAAAAGTACGTATTGCGGGGCAAGCAAAGAAAGCCTTCAGTGTTTCACCAGATGAAACAAAGATTACAGACAACACCTGGCTATTAAAATATAAGTCAAATAACTGATAATGAAAATGGTTTAAATTACGAAATTATAAGAAAGTACCAAAGAACTTTATGAATACAGCAAAACAAATCTACGTAGAATGTGCAGATGACGTCCTGACAAGTTTAGTGGTTACCAGAGAGGAAATTATTAAATAAACAAACAAATATAAAAGGAAACAATGGCGATCACAGGAGGAGAAGGAGGTAAGCTGCCGCAGCCACAAGGTCACCTGACCTTAAGGCAGACAGGATGTCTCCAAAGGACAGAGTCAGAGATTGCAGGTATTTCAAATATAATGTTTATATGAAACTGTGTGTGTTAATTTTTACTTTAATAATCATAAAGTTAAGTGAGCAATACTGTCGAGCGTTTCCTGCATCATTCAATTTTTTTATGAAAAAATAGCTAAAATATATTTAGAATTCAGGATGTGGTTACAATACCCCTGAACATGTTTCTTCTCTCTTTTTAGAGGCAACTATGTTTATACGTTCTGCTTCTGGGGGAATCTGGCTCCAAGATAATAAATCTCATAAATCATTTGTAGGACCATCCTTAAGATAAGGAACTAATAATTGGAGAACCAGTGCCTATGGATCTCTTATATAAGTATGATGGAAATTATTACTGTATAATGAATGAACTGTAGTTATAATAAATTACGAAGCCAAATCCCTCCACACACTAGGGGGGGTTTGATTAGTACAGAGAAATTAATGCATTTCAAGTAAAAATAAATGAAGATTAATACACATGAAATATTGAAGAAAATATGATATATTGGAAATTTTAAATAATCTTTGGGTTAATAAAATATAATATTCTACAAACTACAAGAACGAAATAACAACTTAGCTGTACGAAGGAAAGCTAGCATGCATCGGGATATATTCGTCACGAGAAATTTGTTTCATCAGGCTATCCTGGGAACACTTGATCGAGGCGGCATCATATCTTCCTTATTATCAGCAATTCCAAGCTGAAAGGCGAGTAGTATGTAGAAATCACCTAGAGAGTTATAATACCACATTTCTAAATTAGATGTGGTATAGCCCTGTATGTACACTTACTGGTTATTTTTAGTGGACATGCAGCATAACGACAAATTGTCCTACTTATTATGTTAAATGTGATCACAAAAAACAAGGGAAATGAACTTATAGATATGCCGATACTGATGTCTGTGATATGATGAAGCAGTCACGTCCTCCTAGCGTCCATAGTGGAAGGGACGGCGGATTGATGAGGCGGTAATTTGACCAGCTTCCAGACAATCTCTCAAGCTTAATGGCGTCGCTTGCCAGTCCTTCCTCCTTCCCGGGTAGCTCATCATGCGCAGTTTTGCTATGGCGCGCTTAATATTATCTATGATTTAATTAATATCCCGGTTTATAGGAACTAAAGATTATCAGGAATTAGAGAATTAATTTGTCTTATTTGACAATATTCAAATTCTCATTTCATAATAATTAAATGAACGTTGTTCAATATGAGAGAGTGCTGGATATATATTAAGTAGTATGAGAATGCGCTGGAATAGCAATTGGTATTTGCAAGAATTATTACCAGCTAATAAACAATACTATATAAACGAAAATAAATGTATTATCTGCTTTAGTTCAAGAAGTATATTCATGCAAAAGTGTTATTAAATAATACTCATTAAAGAATGTGAAATTAGGAGAATTTAATATAATTCTTATTAATGTAAATATTTTCCCTTTCGTCGTGTGATCTGATGCAACACTTTACTAGAATTTCTGGGGAAATGAGGCATTATTATGAGTTAGTTAAATCATGTTATTTTCACTACTCTACTGGTTAGTAGTGTTAGTAAAATTATATTACACATTACAAGAATAGTTTCTGAAGGTACTGAATATTAGTAATAAAGTGTTGAATATTTCCAACACTACTATCATACTCCCCAAAGCTAAACCGGAAATTAGAAATTCAATTGTGTTACTCTAAGCAGCGAGCTAAACTTTCCCCAGTTCTTGAGTACTTGAGTATGAATCTAATGGTTAAAAAATATGATTAAGCCCATTTTAATCAGGAACTCACCCCCGTCTTCAGCAGAGTGAGTGAGGTTTGTTTTCGATCCCTTGTACCAATTGGGTGTGAAACTTTATCAAACTAGTAAATCTTTGAGTTCACACTTATATACATTGTGTGATTAGAATGGGCCCAACAATCCAATGCATTACATTTACATGCTTACAATGCATAGCATTTGCATTGCAGTGTTGCATCCTCAACGGTGCTGTTATCGGCCTCAGTGTAGCATTCTTCCATTAAATATTCCTGCCGGGACTGAAGCAGGTGCTGAGGCTTTTCCTGGATGAGGAACAGGGGCCAGTGTTGTCGTTGGTGCTGCCAATCCTCACCAACCCGTACTCTTAAAAATAACGTCGCTTTTCGCTCGTATGCGCGCTACGGCCAAAAACGGAAGTAATTTTCAATGATCTTCTCACAAAAGTGATGTACTGTCCCTTTTCTATTTGAGTCCTCTGGCTTACTCAGAAAGGTTAGGAGAGGAAACTTTTAATTAACATTCTTTATGACGTTTTGAAACTAAAAGGAGAATTTCCTGTCCACCTAACCTACCAGCGGACCCTTAACTTACTGTTTTGGAAAAAAAATCCAAATATATTGTCATTTGTTTTTAATTTTCAAGTTAGGTCCATATTTGTCCATACGGGCAAACGGCCAAGTCAGCGGTAATTTGTAAGAGGACAGGTTGGGCCATCTTCAACACATTGTGGGTCTTGCCACTCTTCATGCTCTCCAGGATCATTAACACGATATGATTTCAAGGCACAGCTGATAATGCATATCGCCAGCGCCAAGGACGTCCCCACCTGATCAGCAGCATCAGTAAACTTGTAGCCAATATTCTCATCTCCATCTTTGTCCAGTTTCTTTTTCTCATACAGGCTAGCTTGATGAAGCTGGTGCCTCTGGTGGGTGTAGATTTGATCCTGAACGGTATTCACCTGTGTATGCTTAATGCACTCTATGCCTTTGAGTACAGATGGTTCAACATGGGTTAGGAACTAATCAAGAGATTAAGTTTCATCGAAGAGAACTGGCCGTACTTCATGGGGTTTGGCCTTCCCCTTGCACTTATCACAATGTATCAATCTTCAATGTAGATTAGTGGATGTCTCTTTGCTGTGTCACTTCCTGTTATCATCATCAGTGCCAACGAGGCTGATCCAGTGCTCAACTCCAATGGTTGCCAAATGCAATTGTTTTCTTTGGTGGTTGGTGTGTCCAACCGCATCATCCAGATTTTAGTCACAAGATATCCTCCACTGATCCCCAGCAAGACTCCTCAGCCATCTCCTTATCGCTCTACTTCCTTTCTTCCCATTAGATGTTAGGAAGATTGTTTTACTCAATGGGAGTTGCTTCAGATATTTGAAGCTGTTTTATTGTCTGTGACCAAAGCAAAAGTTGCTTCACCAAAGATGCAACAATATTTCATATTAATATTGCTTGGCCGGCAGTTGTTCTGTTGTATACTAAGAATTATTTTGACCCCATGTTAATTGATAATGATTTAGAGATACCATCTCTCTTCCCCAGAAGAGAAGCTACATGTATTAATCCATGGACTTTTTTTTATATCCACATAACTTGGTCAAATAGGTCATCGACGGGGGTGGTTTCTTACACCCCCTTACTCACTCAACTGGAACTTGTTCCATCAGCTATGAGAGTTTGTTATTTGGCTGCCTCTCTTGCCATCTTGTGCATGGGACTATAGTTAGCAATAGTATCTATGAGAAAAATACGCGAGTGTATAGTAATTTTAAGGTTTTATGATTGACTTGTGGAATCTATGAAAAATATAGATCAAGAAATGTGAATGTACTTAAAATAGTGAAATGGAGCGAGACATTGACAGTATGTGAAGAATTTGTAAGCTGATGAATGGCTCGTGAATAAGTGGATGTAAGGACGCCAGACAGCTGAATGGACAGTGCTTCGGATTCGTAGTCCCGAGGTTCCGGGTTCGATCCCCGGTGGAGACGGAAACAAATGGGCAGAGATTTTTTCGCCCTGATGCATCTGTTCACCTTGCAGTAAATAGGTACCTGGGAGTTAGACAGCTGCTATGGGCTGCTTCCTGGTGGGGTGTATCAAAAAATGAGGCCTGGTCGAGGACCGGGCTGCGGGGACGCTAAGCCCGGAAATCATCTCGAGATAAGCCTCATGATAAGATACATGACAGTTTTTATAATCATAATATTAATTGGAGAGAGCCAAAACATATTGCTAAGTGCAGGGGTTTTGATGAACGCAATTTGATCAAGTCAGCCCAAATTAACCAATGTCACAATATTTTTAATGTTAGCATTGACCTGCACAAACTTGACCTATATATATATATTGTAGTTACAAATTGTAACTCCCTACTTAGCGAGGAAGGCAGGCTCGTGATTCGTCGATCTTCACCTGACCACAGTAAAGTGAGGCAACTACATAGGGTGGGGGGTGTTTGGGTTGGGGGAGGGTTGTGCTGTTGTGGGGGTGGGGAGTGGTGGGTGGTGGTTGGGGGAGGGGGTGGGTGGTGGTAGTTGTTGGGTGGGGGGGGTTATATATGTTCTCTCGAAGCGCTTCACACCCACGCCTCCCCAACTCGCTCGAAAAAGTTACAGCCCCGCTCCTGTGGCAGGTAAGTCCACTACGGGCTCACCATAGCCCGTGCTACTTGGAACTTTGTTCCCAGTAGCTGAATCTATAACAACAACAACGCTTCACTCTTAGAATGTCAGCCCCACTCCCATCCTGGCGTTTTATACCGGGAAGAGACAGAAGGCCTTCGTCAGTGATGTGAATTGGCGATCAGAGCACTATCCAGAAAGAAAGCTTTCTTCCATCGGCACTGACCCGATGAAGGGGATGTCAGCTGAATGAACTGGGCTCTTTCTTCATACCGAATGCCAGTTAAACAGCACCATGCTCCACCCAATCAAGGTTCGGTTCCAAGGAACCAACACCATGGCCGAGATTCTGGCCCTCTAGACGGCGAACTCTGATGTTGCTTCAATCGACGTCATCATGGAGGAAAAGGGACTCCAGATTCTGTCCAGCAGTGCTGTAACACTCCAAGGCCTGTTCAATCCCACAACAATCAAGGCATTAGAGACAAAACCCGATCCTTCAACCTCCCCACCAATATGAGGCGGTAAGAAGCACATTCGTCTACCGACTGAGCACTCTTATCGCGGAAAGAACGATAGCCTATATCATCCACAGCATCAACCTTCAGAACCAGTCATTGACTGCTGTTTCAGCAAACCTCATCCAGCAGGATGGAAACCTGAGACCCACCCTCAAGTCTCCAGCAGAGGCCACTCTCGCGGCGGACAACGGCCTTAAATGTTTTGGCGTGGCCTGCACACCCCATCAGATCTCCAGGCAACGATACTGCCGCCTATGTCAATGCTTCAGGTGTTACCAATGCCCTCACTACGTCCAGAAATGCAACAGCCAGGTCAGAGATGCAGTATCTGTGCAGAAAACCAAGTAGTAGACATCCGTCAATCCCGTGGGGTTATTGAAATGTGCCCTAGGTGTCTGCTTGGGGGCAACGTCTGCTGTGGCTGTTAAATCCAACCCAAGAACGGCATCCCAACCACAGCGAGTGCAGATAAACGCTAAAACGGTTACATCCGTCAGTGGTCGAGACTACCTCTGAAGTCTCTTCCTCTACCTGCTTCCCACTACAGGAACTGTCAAGGTGAATTGCAACGCTGTCTCCTATATGAAGACGCCCCACACCATCCCATACGATTAGGAGAAGGTAACTTCCCACTTCTGAAATTACTCTAGATATGAAAAAAAACCAGACGCACTCAACCGAATAACAATGCCTATGTAAGACATGCTACCCAACTTCAGATTATTCTTAATGTTTTATAAATGACCCTTTAGACCACTATATGTGCTGTGCGAGATCTCGTCATCAGTATGACCTAGATTTTGCTAGTGGAAGCTAATAGATCAGCCATACATTTCATGTTCTCTCCTGAACCCATGTATGACTGACCTTCCTATGAGGTGGAATATGTTGGATGAGCTGGTAGCTGTTTTTTTATCTACACTGTATAACATATACACAATAGGGTAGCAGCACATTACTGTAACAAGCAGAGATATATACAGCAAAAACAAACATTATTCGAACTGAGTGAATTCAAACTGAATTTCAGTGATTCAGTGCTTAGCTCTTAAGAAAATCAGTGTTATTATTTTGACAAAAATTAATATTTTTTGTAGAGGCAGGTATTTTCTCTCCTGATTCCATGTATTACTAACCATCCTGTGAGACGGGAATATTAGATGAACTTATAGCTAGTTTTTATTTACTCTGTGTAATCCATCATATAGACTTGGGTAACAGCACATTGCTGTGTATACCTAAGCTTGTTAATAAAGGACAAAACAAGTATGCTGCCAAGGCCTGCAAACCCTGGTTGAAGAAATTCAAAACAAAACTAGAAAAGGTATTTATATATAAAAAAAACTGGTTCTTGAGCTAAAGGGACTGAGTTATGAAGGAAGAGTTGGACCTCATTACATTAGAAGAAAAATCTGGTAGGTATAAGTAGGGTGTACAAGGTACAAAGGGTAATTGAAATAGATATAGAAACAACGGCTATATTAATGCCATAACTAAACAGGAAACATGTAATCAGTTCACAGTAATCACATTATCGTGATACGTCAATGAACACATCTACACAACTGGATTTGTTACTTGATATATCACGATAATGTGATTTTTCTCTGCATTGAAAGATGGGCGTCAGAGGTAGAACTACTGGACGACATAACCAGAGTGCATGGGGGCGTAATGTGTGAAACCCTAGTTTGGCTTCAGTGGAAACCTCGGGAATCCAAGTGGGAGTAGTTTTGCAATTTTGATTGACCAGATTGCAATTCTTTTGACCATGTCGTGGAGCCGTCGACTCGAGCGTGCCGGGAACACCTAGCCCATGGGTTCGAACCTTCATCACGACGCCTGTGGATTTGTTTATGGATCAGTAACAGATGTCTGGTTGTTTTCTGTCTGAAGTTTCGTAATTGAGGGGAATTAACTAAAGGACGTTTTCAATCATAAATCAACACGGTTTCCATGCCTAAACAAGGAAAAACAGGCCGTCCTCCAAACATCTCGTCCTCGTCTAGGTTCTGTTGGCGATTATTTGTATTTGTAGTATGTGGGTGAAGCATTTACAGCGTTGTGGTTCGAACAAAATTAGTCAGTAAAGAACTCGTTCTGGAAGTGTTCGAGCGAAATCAGTTGCAAGTCGTGTAAACCGTTTTGTATTCATAAACAGGGGGTTTGGCAGGTGCATGGAATCACTTTTGGGTCTTTGTTTGGAGCTGCTGGATGTAAAGGACTTTGGTCGAGGACGGGTTGGGAAAAAGAGTGGATCCACAGCATTAAACCACTGATCTAAATGTTAGGGCTAAAGAGCCGATTCTCAACCCCATAAGCCAGTTGAGTCGAGTACAATTAGACGCATACTTCATCCAAAACTTAAAGCTTTGCCAACAGATGCAACACATTCGTTCCTGCACGATACAAGCCTCTGATAAACTGTCTGGCCTAGGAACATAATTCATTCAATATAAATCTTGTATACAATACACTGAAATCGTATCTTCATTAACCAAGTTCTGAGCCTTGAGCTGCATATTGAGAAGAGAATTTTAGTGAAGATTGTGTGGTGAATAACTTTGGGTTCTTCATTAATTCCATTTACAAGTTTCCGTTCCGAAGAATATGCAATGCTGCGTGTCAGAAGCATTCTCCATGGTTCTATGATTCATAGACAATGGTTCTTTAGATCCAGATTCCAGTCTGCATTTATCTGTTGTCTACAAAGATAAAAGGCAAACATTAACTGCATTCCTTCAACAGGAAGAACTGCTTATTACTAACCCAATCATCTCGTTACGTTTTGGGACATCGTATTTTCTATAATTCGTCTGTTAATATTGCTCCAAATGAATCACTTAGAAAATTAATGAAGAACCTTTTGTCCACGTTTCATGTTTTCAGAATATATTATTGCTTCGCTCATTTTTAACCTCAAAATATTTTAATATGACACTACAAATATTTTGTCTTAAATATTACATTCATTGTAAAGAGCATCATTACAGGCATCTTAACAACGAATGAGGTTATGACTCGCTCTGTTAAGGGCCCGGAGTCATGGTTATTTATTAAATGTTTTCAGAATTTTATTTAATTGCCATTTAGCCTTTATAACAATCATCTGGGAACACATGCCACCAGGGATTTGAAGGCCTGTTAATTCACCCCCGGCCTCTTCATTCACCCCGGCCCCCTTCATTCACCCCGGGCCCCTTCATTCACCCCGGGCCCCTTCATTCACCCCGGGCCCCTTCATTCACCCCGGGCCCCTTCATTCACCCCGGCCCCTTCATTCACCCCGGGCCCCTTCATTCACCCCGGCCCCTTCATTCACCCCGGGCCCCTTCATTCACCCCGGCCCCTTCATTCACCCCGGTCCCTTCATTCACCCCGGCCACTTCATTCACCCCGGGCCCCTTCATTCACCCCGGGCCCCTTCATTCACCCCGGGCCCCTTCATTCACCCCGGGCCCCTTCATTCACCCCGGGCCCCTTCATTCACCCCGGCCCCTTCATTCACCCCGGCCCCTTCATTCACCCCGAGCCCCTTCATTCACCCCGGGCCCCTTCATTCACCCCGGGCCCCTTCATTCACCCCGGGCCCCTTCATTCACCCCGGGCCCCTTCATTCACCCCGGCCCCTTCATTCACCCCGCCCCCCTTCATTCACCCCGTCCCCTTCATTCACCCCGGGCCCCTTCATTCACCCCGGGCCCCTTCATTCACCCCGGGCCCCTTCATTCACCCCGGGCCCCTTCATTCACCCCGGCCCCTTCATTCACCCCGGCCCCTTCATTCACCCCGGGCCCCTTCATTCACCCCGGCCCCTTCATTCACCCCGGCCCCTTCATTCACCCCGGCCCCTTCATTCACCCCGGGGCCCTTCATTCACCCCGGCCCCTTCATTCACCCCGGGCCCCTTCATTCACCCCGGGCCCTTCATTCACCCCGGGCCCCTTCATTCACCCCGGGCCCCTTCATTCAACCCGGGCCCCTTCATTCACCCCGGGCACCTTCATTCACCCCGGGCCCCTTCATTCACCCGGCCCCTTCATTCACCCCGGGGCCCTTCATTCACCCCGGCCCCTTCATTCACCCCGGGCCCCTTCATTCACCCCGGGCCCTTCATTCACCCCGGGCCCTTCATTCACCCCGGGCCCCTTCATTCACCCCGGGCCCCTTCATTCACCCCGGCCCCTTCATTCACCCCGGCCCCTTCACTCACCCCGGCCCCTTCATTCACCCCGGCCCCTTCATTCACCCCGGCCCCTTCATTCACCCCGGCCCCTTCATTCACCCCGGCCCCTTCATTCACCCCGGGGCCCTTCATTCACCCCGGCCCCTTCATTCACCCCGGGCCCCTTCATTCACCCCGGGCCCCTTCATTCACCCCGGCCCCTTCATTCACCCCGGCCCCCTTCATTCACCCCGGGCCCCTTCATTCACCCCGGCCCCTTCATTCACCCCGCCCACTTTGGAACCTGGTAGACAATGTGCGGTTTTTGGACAGTGTTCTATAGATTATTGATTTATTGTATTTTGACGGGGAGACATTTTAACTTATTAAACGAAACTCCTTACCGACCTTGATTGTAAAGAACAAATGTGACATAACCAAGCCGGCAAAGATGGATACCGTTCTGGTCTTTCTCTGCCCCCAATGTTCGTCCTGTTTTACTCCAGACTTCCAGCTTCTTGTAGCTTTTGAGATGATCAGTGTTCACAACGCAGTTTGCACACCACTCAATGAAGATATTCCAAATAATCGCCTGTGCTGGGCAGGCCCATGAAGCAAGCAAACTGTACTACCTGATCAAACCAGACTATGAAAAAGTCGGCCTATTCCATCCCCGCCACCATCACAATCCCATGAACATGGGCCCCATCCCCAGCCTTCCAAGCTTCATAAATCTTACACCGGGAGCTTCAGGTCAACGCCAGAGGGAAGCAGATCCCTGGCTCTGCTCAATGTGTACCTCACCTGCTGGGCATCAGAGGCATGTTAGACCAGATACTAGACGCAGCGATGGTCGACAACCCTCCCATCCCCCGCTAGTTTAGATATGAATTATTAGACACCTTAGTTTAGGTATGTTACTGCAAGATGGCAGTTTTGTTACTACACAAAAACGGTTGTTACTAAAGGAGGAGTGTTTGTTACGTTGTGAAGTCTTAACAGACATGCTCAGTAACACATTAACAGTATGACAGTTGTCAGAGTTCACCCCCTTCCAACCTGTGGTTGGGGTTGTCCCACGGGTCTTAGCCCCTCAGTACCAGGCGCCACTGCTCGCCCTTGGGCTCCCCCAGTCAACTAAGGGCTGGCCTTATACACCCCTAGCGAGTGGGGAGGTTCAAGCTTCTTATAACTCACTTAAACCTGCCTGTCCTGACACGAACATTTTCTCCTGCTTTATCTGGTCTGTCCTGAGGTCGCCAGCTGGGTGTTTATACTCGTGTCCCAGCAACACGTCAGTGGTCTCATTAATTACCTTGGCTAAGGATGCAATGTCACGTGCAGTGCAAGGTGTCACTAATGGTCTCATAAATATATAATATATATAGCCCTAGAGAATGGAGGCTAACTTAAACTCCTCAGTTCGTTTAAAAGTTTACTGAAGAAAAACATATATACATACATAAATGGCATAATGAAATGTCTGTTTGGAATCATCCGCTGGCAGCAACCTTCTCGATGACACGTCTCTGGCAACACGGTCAGCTGGTTGGGTCCACTCCTCCAGCGAGGGTACACACCTCGCGCCTCTGGCAGCAGGATCAGCGGACGGCTCCAGCTGTCAGAACGTCGTGATTTTCCCACGCCTCTAGCAAGGCGATCAGCTGGACGTTTCAGAGTGCGTTGGTGGCTCCTTGCACACCAACTACCCTTCCAGGATCACTAACATCACCACGTTAATGCTCACACACACCAACTCATGCCTAAATGAGTTTTTGGCTCCTAGCCTAACATCCTGTCATTTTAACAATAAAATGAGAAGAAATGTTCACAACATCCAAAATACTCTAGCTTGCCTAGCTCAAAAGGGGTAAGGGAGGGACAATTATCTACCTTATTTCACTCCAACCACAAAGCTGACTCGTCCTCTGTTGAGGGATGTTGAGGTTCCTGGTTCTTGCGTCCACTCTGCCGACGACTAGTTCCCACCACACACACAGGTTCCTTCGTCGCCTTCGTGGTAACGCGTCTTCACCGTGCCGACTCCCAACAGGTAATGCCTTCCTCCTCCTCTTCTCTGGGGTACTGGAGACGGGTACCTCCATCGTCGCCCTCCACTCTCACTGGCACTGCCAACACCTCGCAATCCAGCACAGCTTCCCCCTCGCCTTAACTGCCAGTAGATTTGGGCCCGGCCCTAGCTTCTTGCTTGATGTGCAAGACGTGGTCCTCTGGGCGTCCCAGACTTCACCCGCCCAACGTTCCCTCTGCTGCAGACTCTTGGCTCTTCAATCCGGTCCGTCCTTGCCTCTGGGCACTCCACGGAAGTTGGATGGCTTCTCAGACTCTGCAGAATCGAAGCGGAGCTTAAATCTACTGGTAAGGGCTCTCTAGGTCCGGAGCTCGTTCGAGTGCGTCTACTTTCTATGACGGCTCGTGACGTACTGTTCCCACCCCCAGGCGCCAGCCGCCCCGGCCCCTCACCTTATGACGTCACACCGCCCGAGGGCTCTTGTCATTGGTCACTTCCGGCACGTGACCTCACCTGGCCAATCAGGTGCCGGGAAGCATCAGGACGTCTTGGCGGGAAACAAGATGGTTAGTCACCATCCTGTGCTTCAAAAGGCGTAAGCCCCTTGCATTATCAAACTTAGCTGGCCATTTTACAGCCAGCTTAATCACGCTCGCACGTTGATAAAGCGAGAGGGGCTATTCAGTAAATTCAATTTTAATATTAAAGGATAGACTGGGAGATAATAAACAGGGAACTTACAAACATTCCATGGGGAACTGTTCTAAATAATACAAGTCCTACAGAAGGAATAGAAAAACTGACTTCAGGAGCGTATCAAGTCTGTCTGAAACATGTTCCTTTGAGGAAAGCCAGAAAGAGATCTAACGTAGAAAGAGAACGCAGACGACACTATAAACGCAGGAAAAAAATAACGGAACTGCTTATGCAGACACGAATTTCCCGTCAAAGAAGGAATAATTTAAATAGGGAGATTGAAGAAATCGAGCAGAAATTGAAACACTCATATGAAACTGAAGAAAGGCAGTTAGAACAGAAAGCAATTCAGGAAATAAAGAAAAATCCAAAATATTTCTTCTCATATGCGAAATCAAAAGCAAAAACCACTGCCAGTATTGGACCTATTCGTACAAGTGAAGGTTCATACACGGAGGATGACAAAGAAATTAGTGAAATCCTAAAAAAGCAGTATGAGGACATGTTTAGCACTCCAATAAACAACATGAAGGTGGAAGATCCAGACAATTTTTTTATGCGGGATATTCAAACCCCTGTAAATATAACTGATATAAACACGAGCGCACTAAATTTTGAAAAAGAAATTGAAAACATGCCCATGCACTCGGCCCCAGGTCCAGACTCATGGAATTCAATATTTATAAAGAAATGCAAAGTGCCGGTAGCACAGGCACTCAGTATAGTGTGGAGGAAGAGCTTGGACACGGGGGAGATACCAGATGCACTTAAAGTAGCAGACATAGCCCCTCTACACAAGGGAGGGAGCAAAGCATTGGCAAAAAATTATAGACCAGTTGCACTAACATCGCACATCATAAAAGTATTTGAGAGAGTGATTAGGAGTCAGGTCACCAATTTCATGGAGACCAATGACCTTCACAACCCAGGCCAACATGGATTTCGAGCGGGAAGATCGTGCCTCTCACAGCTACTTGAGCACTACGACAAAGTCACTGAGGCATTAGAAGAGAAACAGAATGTTGATGTGATATACACGGACTTCGCAAAGGCTTTCGATAAATGTGACCATGGCGTGATAGCACACAAAATGAAGTCAATGGGAATAACCGGTAAAGTAGGACGCTGGATACTCAGTTTTCTGTCAAACAGGACTCAGCGAGTAACTGTCAACCATATAAAATCTAGTCCAAGTGCAGTGAAAAGCTCTGTACCTCAGGGTACAGTCCTTGCACCGCTGCTTTTCCTTATTCTCATATCAGATATAGACAAAAATACAAGTCACAGCTTCGTATCATCCTTTGCAGATGACACAAAAATCAGTATGAAAATTACCTCGGCTGAGGACATTGAAAAACTTCAAGCTGATATTAATAAAGTTTTCGACTGGGCATCAGAAAATAACATGATGTTTAACAGTGATAAATTCCAGGTACTCAGGTACGGTAAAAATGAGGACCTTAAACATAATACAGAGTACAAAACACAATCAAATGTACCCATAGTAGGAAAACAGCATGTAAAGGATTTGGGAATAATAATGTCTGACGACCTAACGTTTAAGGAGCATAACCAAGCAAATATTGCGACAGCCAGAAAAATGATAGGATGGATTACGAGAACTTTCAAATCCAGGGATCCCATCACAATGGTTGTACTCTTCAAGTCACTTGTGTTGTCCCGTCTTGAGTACTGCTCAGTACTCACTTCCCCCTTCAGAGCAGGAGAGATTGCTGAAATAGAGGGAATACAGAGAACATATACGGCACGCATAGATGCAATAAAGCACCTAAATTATTGGGATCGTCTCAAAGGCCTCCAAATGTACTCACTAGAAAGAAGACGAGAGAGATATCAAATAATATACACCTGGAAGATACTGGAGGGCCAAGTACCAAATCTACACAGTAAAATAACAACGTACTGGAGTGAACGACATGGAAGAAAATGTAGAATAGAACCAATGAAGAGCAGAGGTGCCATAGGCACAATCAGAGAACACTGTATAAACATCAGAGGTCCGCGGTTGTTCAACGTCCTCCCAGCAAGCATAAGAAATATTGCCGGAACAACCGTGGAAATTTTCAAGAGGAAACTAGATTTATTCCTCCAAGGAGTGCCGGACCAACCGGGCTATGGTGGGTATGTGGGCCTGCGGGCCGCTCCAAGCAACAGCCTGGTGGACCAAACTCTCACAAGTCGAGCCTGGCCTCGGGCCGGGCTTGGGGAGTAGAAGAACTCCCAGAACCCCATCAACCAGGTATCAACCAGGCTCCACGCTTTCCCACACACGAAAATGTTCCCTGAACATCAGAGAATACTTAGGCTACGAAGATATGACTCTTCTAAGCTGGGAAGGAAGAAATATAGGGGTGGGACACGTCACACAGTCAATGATATAGTAGATACGTTTTGACAGTGCAGGTAATGCCTTTAGTGAAGTTATTACAAAACTGTAGGATTACCTTTTGTTTCTATTTATATGTACTGTTCTCTTATTAAGATTGTTAAACACAATGTTACAAAGTTATTCTAGCATAGTATGTTATACAAACTTTGTTTTATGTGCATGAAGTTGTTATATACCAAAAGTTACAATATAGAAACACTAACAATTTTGTTATACAGGTTACGTTATGTTAGGCTACGAGTATATTTAGCATAAAGACGAGTGCTTAGCGAATTTTTCTCGCTAAGCGTTCGTCTTGATGCTTAAATGATGGATAGTAATCCTAATTATTTACGATCAACGTTCCCTGGCTTATTCCCCAATTTTTATATGATTTACTCGAGTCTCCATGTTACTTGGAATTTTTTGTTCCTAACTACTACTATTGTAAGTCCAGTTAAGCACCATTTCCCATGTTTATTCTAGTAACCTAAAATCACCGACATGCAAACATTACTGGGCACAGAAGCCTTAAACATTTATGCCAGGATGTGCTTTACTTCAATTATATCTGTATTATCTATCTACAACTTTCAGGCATCCATTATTTTGATCATTGACAAACAATATATACAGATAATTCTAAATAGATTGGATTGTTATAGACGTGTTTGCGCGTCCGAACGTTAGTTGCTGTGAGGGAACTTTTGTCCTGAGTTTGATACAACACATCAGTGTTAGGGGAAGAGATTATACGATAGTATATTTTGAAAGTTCTGTCTTACGCTGTTGCCTTGTAGAGAATAGTTTGAGGGCTCTGTATTGTATGTTCGAGGAGTGAAGAGTTTTATGGAGTCATGTAAGTTGTCTTCCGGTTCATTTAGTACATTGGTGGCTTGTCATTTTGTGAGCTGGCACCACTGACCCTAGGTCAGGTCGCCAGCGAGGCCGCCTCGCCCCTCCTCCAAGTTTACCCCTAAGGTAATAATGCCATGTATAAGTGTACCACTTAGTTTATATTGAGAGAGTATTGTATATCTATGGCTTGTACCAAGCTATTCACTAAGCAAGGAAATACGTAGTAGTTCTTTTCAAAGTGATGGTAGAATCAGAAGGATGTGATAATGAGTTCAGAGTATTGGTAATTGTTGGTTTGGCATCATTGCAATGAGCCGCCCTCATCTCAGGTCAAGATATTCTCTCAGTCAGCTGTAGATTGCCACATGCTCACTTGTTTATTAATTCATTAATTTACAGAATTTCATGTTACTATCAGTAATTTTATTCAATAACTTCTTTGTTCATTTGCCTAAGTAATTAACTATTATTTAAGTGTAAAGATTCAATCCCTTTTATTGGCCAAGTGCAGATGATTTAACTTTGTTAAGGAACTGTGTCAACTAGTTGGCAACCAGCCAAGGTCGGCTTGCTTCGTAGATGAACGAATTTGAGTAGTGTGGTTTTGGCTGCCAGAGCAGGAAGGTGGGACCACTATCCCAAGGAGGCCAGGGCAGGAAGGTGGGACCACTATCCCAAGGAGGCCAGGGCAGGAAGGTGGGACCAAAACCCCAAAGAGGCCAGGGCAGGAAGGTGGGACCACTACCCCAAGGAGGCCAGGGCAGGAAGGTGGGACCACTACCCCCAAGGAGGCCAGGGCAGGAAGGTGGGACCACTACCCCAAGGAGGCCAGGGCAGGAAGGTGGGACCACTACCCCAAGGAGGCCAGGGCAGGAAGGTGGGACCACTACCCTAAGGAGGCCAGGGCAGGAAGGTGGGACCACTACCCCAAGGAGGTCAGGGGCAGGAAGGTGGGACCACTACCCCAAGGAGGCCAGGGCAGGAAGGTGGGACCACTACCCCAAGGAGGCCAGGGCAGGAAGGTGGGACCACTACCCCCAAGGAGGCCAGGGCAGGAAGGTGGGACCACTACCCCAAGGAGGCCAGGGCAGGAAGGTGGGACCACTACCCCAAGGAGGCCAGGGCAGGAAGGTGGGACCACTACCCCAAGGAGGCCAGGGCAGGAAGGTGGGACCACTACCCCAAGGAGGTCAGGGGCAGGAAGGTGGGACCACTACCCCAAGGAGGCCAGGGCAGGAAGGTGGGACCACTACCCCAAGGAGGCCAGGGCAGGAAGGTGGGACCACTACCCCCAAGGAGGCCAGGGCAGGAAGGTGGGACCACTACCCCAAGGAGGCCAGGGCAGGAAGGTGGGACCACTACCACAAGGAGGCCAGGGCAGGAAGGTGGGACCACTACCCCAAGGAGGTCAGGGGCAGGAAGGTGGGACCACTACCCCAAGGAGGCCAGGGCAGGAAGGTGGGACCACTACCCCAAGGAGGTCAGGGGCAGGAAGGTGGGACCACTACCCCAAGGAGGCCAGGGGCAGGAAGGTGGGACCACTACCCCCAAGGAGGTCAGGGCAGGAAGGTGGGACCACTACCCCAAGGAGGCCAGGGCAGGAAGGTGGGACCACTACCCCAAGGAAGCCAGGGCAGGAAGGTGGGACCACTACCCCAAGGAGGCCAGGGCAGGAAGGTGGGACCACTACCCCAAGGAGGTCAGGAGCAGGAAGGTGGGACCACTACCCCAAGGAGGCCAGGGCAGGAAGGTGGGACCACTACCCCAAGGAGGCCAGGGGCAGGAAGGTGGGACCACTACCCCAAGGAGGTCAGGGGCAGGAAGGTGGGACCACTACCCCAAGGAGGCCAGGGGCAGGAAGGTGGGACCACTACCCCCAAGGAGGCTAGGGAAGGAAGGTGGGACCACTACCCCAAGGAGGCCAGGGCAGGAAGGTGGGACCACTACCCCAAGGAGGCCAGGGCAGGAAGGTGGGACCACTACCCCCAAGGAGGCCAGGGCAGGAAGGTGGGACCACTACCACAAGGAGGCCAGGGGCAGGAAGGTGGGACCACTTCCCCAAGGAGGCCAGGGCAGGAAGGTGGGACCACTACCCCCAAGAAGGCCAGGGCAGGAAGGTGGGACCACTACCCCAAGGAGGCCAGGGCAGAAAGGTGGGACCACTACCCCCAAGGAGGCCAGGGCAGGAAGGTGGGACCACTACCCCAAGGAGGCCAGGGCAGGAAGGTGGGACCACTACCCCAAGGAAGCCAGGGCAGGAAGGTGGGACCACTATCCCAAGGAGGCCAGGGCAGGAAGGTGGGACCACTATCCCAAGGAGGCCAGGGCAGGAAGGTGGGACCAAAACCCCAAAGAGGCCAGGGCAGGAAGGTGGGACCACTACCCCAAGGAGGCCAGGGCACGAAGGTGGGACCACTACCCCCAAGGAGGCCAGGGCAGGAAGGTGGGACCACTACCCCAAGGAGGCCAGGGCAGGAAGGTGGGACCACTACCCCAAGGAGGCCAGGGCAGGAAGGTGGGACCACTACCCCAAGGAGGCCAGGGCAGGAAGGTGGGACCACTACCCCAAGGAGGTCAGGGGCAGGAAAATGGGACCACTACCCCAAGGAGGCCAGGGCAGGAAGGTGGGACCACTACCCCAAGGAGGCCAGGGCAGGAAGGTGGGACCACTACCCCCAAGGAGGCCAGGGCAGGAAGGTGGGACCACTACCCCAAGGAGGCCAGGGCAGGAAGGTGGGACCACTACCCCAAGGAGGCCAGGGCAGGAAGGTGGGACCACTACCCCAAGGAGGCCAGGGCAGGAAGGTGGGACCACTACCCCAAGGAGGTCAGGGGCAGGAAGGTGGGACCACTACCCCAAGGAGACCAGGGCAGGAAGGTGGGACCACGACCCCAAGGAGGCCAGGGCAGGAAGGTGGGACCACTACCCCCAAGGAGGCCAGGGCAGGAAGGTGGGACCACTACCCCAAGGAGGCCAGGGCAGGAAGGTGGGACCACTACCCCAAGGAGGCCAGGGCAGGAAGGTGGGACCACTACCCCAAGGAGGTCAGGGGCAGGAAGGTGGGACCACTACCCCAAGGAGGCTAGGGAAGGAAGGTGGGACCACTACCCCAAGGAGGCCAGGGCAGGAAGGTGGGACCACTACCCCAAGGAGGCCAGGGCAGGAAGGTGGGACCACTACCCCCAAGGAGGCCAGGGCAGGAAGGTGGGACCACTACCACAAGGAGGCCAGGGGCAGGAAGGTGGGACCACTTCCCCAAGGAGGCCAGGGCAGGAAGGTGGGACCACTACCCCCAAGAAGGCCAGGGCAGGAAGGTGGGACCACTACCCCAAGGAGGCCAGGGCAGAAAGGTGGGACCACTACCCCCAAGGAGGCCAGGGCAGGAAGGTGGGACCACTACCCCAAGGAGGCCAGGGCAGGAAGGTGGGACCACTACCCCAAGGAAGCCAGGGCAGGAAGGTGGGACCACTATCCCAAGGAGGCCAGGGCAGGAAGGTGGGACCACTATCCCAAGGAGGCCAGGGCAGGAAGGTGGGACCAAAACCCCAAAGAGGCCAGGGCAGGAAGGTGGGACCACTACCCCAAGGAGGCCAGGGCAGGAAGGTGGGACCACTACCCCCAAGGAGGCCAGGGCAGGAAGGTGGGACCACTACCCCAAGGAGGCCAGGGCAGGAAGGTGGGACCACTACCCCAAGGAGGCCAGGGCAGGAAGGTGGGACCACTACCCCAAGGAGGCCAGGGCAAGAAGGTGGGACCACTACCCCAAGGAGGTCAGGGGCAGGAAAATGGGACCACTACCCCAAGGAGGCCAGGGCAGGAAGGTGGGACCACTACCCCAAGGAGGCCAGGGCAGGAAGGTGGGACCACTACCCCCAAGGAGGCCAGGGCAGGAAGGTGGGACCACTACCCCAAGGAGGCCAGGGCAGGAAGGTGGGACCACTACCCCAAGGAGGCCAGGGCAGGAAGGTGGGACCACTACCCCAAGGAGGCCAGGGCAGGAAGGTGGGACCACTACCCCAAGGAGGTCAGGGGCAGGAAGGTGGGACCACTACCCCAAGGAGGCCAGGGCAGGAAGGTGGGACCACGACCCCAAGGAGGCCAGGGCAGGAAGGTGGGACCACTACCCCCAAGGAGGCCAGGGCAGGAAGGTGGGACCACTACCCCAAGGAGGCCAGGGCAGGAAGGTGGGACCACTACCCCAAGGAGGCCAGGGCAGGAAGGTGGGACCACTACCCCAAGGAGGTCAGGGGCAGGAAGGTGGGACCACTACCCCAAGGAGGCCAGGGCAGGAAGGTGGGACCACTACCCCAAGGAGGTCAGGGGCAGGAAGGTGGGACCACTACCCCAAGGAGGCCAGGGGCAGGAAGGTGGGACCACTACCCCCAAGGAGGTCAGGGGCTGGAAGGTGGGACCACTACCCCAAGGAGGCCAGGGCAGGAAGGTGGGACCACTACCCCAAGGAAGCCAGGGCAGGAAGGTGGGACCACTACCCCAAAGAGGCCAGGGCAGGAAGGTGGGACCACTACCCCAAGGAGGTCAGGAGCAGGAAGGTGGAACCACTACCCCAAGGAGGCCAGGGCAGGAAGGTGGGACCACTACCCCAAGGAGGCCAGGGGCAGGAAGGTGGGACCACTACCCCAAGGAGGTCAGGGGCAGGAAGGTGGGACCACTACCCCAAGGAGGCCAGGGGCAGGAAGGTGGGACCACTAACCCCAAGGAGGCTAGGGAAGGAAAGTGGGACCACTACCCCAAGGAGGCCAGGGCAGGAAGGTGGGACCACTACCCCAAGGAGGCCAGGGCAGGAAGGTGGGACCACTACCCCCAAGGAGGCCAGAGCAGGAAGGTGGGACCACTACCACAAGGAGGCCAGGGGCAGGAAGGTGGGACCACTTCCCCAAGGAGGCCAGGGCAGGAAGGTGGGACCACTACCCCTAAGGAGGCCAGGGCAGGAAGGTGGGACCACTACCCCAAGGAGGCCAGGGCAGAAAGGTGGGACCACTACCCCCAAGGAGGCCAGGGCAGGAAGGTGGGACCACTACCCCAAGGAGGCCAGGGCAGGAAGGTGGGACCACTACCCCAAGGAAGCCAGGGCAGGAAGGTGGGACCTCTACCCCAAGGAGGCCAGGGGCAGGAAGGTGGGACCACTACCCCCAAGGAGGCCAGGGCAGGAAGGTGGGACCACTACCCCCAAGGAGGCCAGGGCAGGAAGGTGGGACCATTACCCCAAGAAGGCCAGGGCAGGAAGGTGGGACCACTACCCCAAGGAGGCCAGGGCAGGAAGGTGGCACCACTACCCCAAGGAGGCCAGGGCAGGGAGGTGGGACCACTACCCCAAGGAGGCCAGGGGCAGGAAGGTGGGACCACTACCCCCAAGGAGGCCAGGGGCAGGAAGGTGGGACCACTACCCCAAGGAAGCCAGGGCAGGAAGGTGGGACCTCTACCCCAAGGAGGCCAGGGGCAGGAAGGTGGGACCACTACCCCCAAGGAGGCCAGGGCAGGAAGGTGGGACCACTACCCCAAGGAAGCCAGGGCAGGAAGGTGGGACCACTATCCCAAGGAGGCCAGGGCAGGAAGGTGGGACCACTATCCCAAGGAGGCCAGGGCAGGAAGGTGGGACCAAAACCCCAAAGAGGCCAGGGCAGGAAGGTGGGACCACTACCCCAAGGAGGCCAGGGCAGGAAGGTGGGACCACTACCCCCAAGGAGGCCAGGGCAGGAAGGTGGGACCACTACGCCAAGGAGGCCAGGGCAGGAAGGTGGGACCACTACCCCCAAGGAGGCCAGGGCAGGAAGGTGGGACCACTACCCCAAGGAGGCCAGGGCAGGAAGGTGGGACCACTACCCCAAGGAGGTCAGGGGCAGGAAAATGGGACCACTACCCCAAGGAGGCCAGGGCAGGAAGGTGGGACCACTACCCCAAGGAGGCCAGGGCAGGAAGGTGGGACCACTACCCCCAAGGAGGCCAGGGCAGGAAGGTGGGACCACTACCCCAAGGAGGCCAGGGCAGGAAGGTGGGACCACTACCCCAAGGAGGCCAGGGCAGGAAGGTGGGACCACTACCCCAAGGAGGCCAGGGCAGGAAGGTGGGACCACTACCCCAAGGAGGTCAGGGGCAGGAAGGTGGGACCACTACCCCAAGGAGGCCAGGGCAGGAAGGTGGGACCACGACCCCAAGGAGGCCAGGGCAGGAAGGTGGGACCACTACCCCCAAGGAGGCCAGGGCAGGAAGGTGGGACCACTACCCCAAGGAGGCCAGGGCAGGAAGGTGGGACCACTACCCCAAGGAGGCCAGGGCAGGAAGGTGGGACCACTACCCCAAGGAGGTCAGAGGCAGGAAGGTGGGACCACTACCCCAAGGAGGCTAGGGAAGGAAGGTGGGACCACAACCCCAAGGAGGCCAGGGCAGGAAGGTGGGACCACTACCCCAAGAAGGCCAGGGCAGGAAGGTGGGACCACTACCCCCAAGGAGGCCAGGGCAGGAAGGTGGGACCACTACCACAAGGAGGCCAGGGGCAGGAAGGTGGGACCACTTCCCCAAGGAGGCCAGGGCAGGAAGGTGGGGCCACTACCCCCAAGAAGGCCAGGGCAGGAAGGTGGGACCACTACCCCAAGGAGGCCAGGGCAGAAAGGTGGGACCACTACCCCCAAGGAGGCCAGGGCAGGAAGGTGGGACCACTACCCCAAGGAGGCCAGGGCAGGAAGGTGGGACCACTACCCCAAGGAGGCCAGGGCAGGAAGGTGGGACCACTACCCCAAGGAAGCCAGGGCAGGAAGGTGGGACCACTATCCCAAGGAGGCCAGGGCAGGAAGGTGGGACCACTATCCCAAGGAGGCCAGGGCAGGAAGGTGGGACCAAAACCCCAAAGAGGCCAGGGCAGGAAGGTGGGACCACTACCCCAAGGAGGCCAGGGCAGGAAGGTGGGACCACTACCCCCAAGGAGGCCAGGGCAGGAAGGTGGGACCACTACCCCAAGGAGGCCAGGGCAGGAAGGTGGGACCACTACCCCAAGGAGGCCAGGGCAGGAAGGTGGGACCACTACCCCAAGGAGGCCAGGGCAGGAAGGTGGGACCACTACCCCAAGGAGGTCAGGGGCAGGAAAATGGGACCACTACCCCAAGGAGGCCAGGGCAGGAAGGTGGGACCACTACCCCAAGGAGGCCAGGGCAGGAAGGTGGGACCACTACCCCCAAGGAGGCCAGGGCAGGAAGGTGGGACCACTACCCCAAGGAGGCCAGGGCAGGAAGGTGGGACCACTACCCCAAGGAGGCCAGGGCAGGAAGGTGGGACCACTACCCCAAGGAGGCCAGGGCAGGAAGGTGGGACCACTACCCCAAGGAGGTCAGGGGCAGGAAGGTGGGACCACTACCCCAAGGAGGCCAGGGCAGGAAGGTGGGACCACGACCCCAAGGAGGCCAGGGCAGGAAGGTGGGACCACTACCCCCAAGGAGGCCAGGGCAGGAAGGTGGGACCACTACCCCAAGGAGGCCAGGGCAGGAAGGTGGGACCACTACCCCAAGGAGGCCAGGGCAGGAAGGTGGGACCACTACCCCAAGGAGGTCAGGGGCAGGAAGGTGGGACCACTACCCCAAGGAGGCCAGGGCAGGAAGGTGGGACCACTACCCCAAGGAGGTCAGGGGCAGGAAGGTGGGACCACTACCCCAAGGAGGCCAGGGGCAGGAAGGTGGGACCACTACCCCCAAGGAGGTCAGGGGCAGGAAGGTGGGACCACTACCCCAAGGAGGCCAGGGCAGGAAGGTGGGACCACTACCCCAAGGAAGCCAGGGCAGGAAGGTGGGACCACTACCCCAAAGAGGCCAGGGCAGGAAGGCGGGACCACTACCCCAAGGAGGTCAGGAGCAGGAAGGTGGGACCACTACCCCAAGGAGGCCAGGGCAGGAAGGTGGGACCACTACCCCAAGGAGGCCAGGGGCAGGAAGGTGGGACCACTACCCAAAGGAGGTCAGGGGCAGGAAGGTGGGACCACTACCCCAAGGAGGCCAGGGGCAGGAAGGTGGGACCACTACCCCCAAGGAGGCTAGGGAAGGAAGGTGGGACCACTACCCCAAGGAGGCCAGGGCAGGAAGGTGGGACCACTACCCCAAGGAGGCCAGGGCAGGAAGGTGGGACCACTACCCCCAAGGAGGCCAGAGCAGGAAGGTGGGACCACTACCATAAGGAGGCCAGGGGCAGGAAGGTGGGACCACTTCCCCAAGGAGGCCAGGGCAGGAAGGTGGGACCACTACCCCCAAGGAGGCCAGGGCAGGAAGGTGGGACCACTACCCCAAGGAGGCCAGGGCAGAAAGGTGGGACCACTACCCCCAAGGAGGCCAGGGCAGGAAGGTGGGACCACTACCCCAAGGAGGCCAGGGCAGGAAGGTGGGACCACTACCCCAAGGAAGCCAGGGCAGGAAGGTGGGACCTCTACCCCAAGGAGGCCAGGGGCAGGAAGGTGGGACCACTACCCCCAAGGAGGCCAGGGCAGGAAGGTGGGACCACTACCCCCAAGGAGGCCAGGGCAGGAAGGTGGGACCATTACCCCAAGAAGGCCAGGGCAGGAAGGTGGGACCACTACCCCAAGGAGGCCAGGGCAGGAAGGTGGCACCACTACCCCAAGGAGGCCAGGGCAGGGAGGTGGGACCACTACCCCAAGGAGGCCAGGGGCAGGAAGGTGGGACCACTACCCCCAAGGAGGCCAGGGGCAGGAAGGTGGGACCACTACCCCAAGGAAGCCAGGGCAGGAAGGTGGGACCTCTACCCCAAGGAGGCCAGGGGCAGGATGGTGGGACCACTACCCCCAAGGAGGCCAGGGCAGGAAGGTGGGACCACTACCCCAAGGAAGCCAGGGCAGGAAGGTGGGACCACTATCCCAAGGAGGCCAGGGCAGGAAGGTGGGACCACTATCCCAAGGAGGCCAGGGCAGGAAGGTGGGACCAAAACCCCAAAGAGGCCAGGGCAGGAAGGTGGGACCACTACCCCAAGGAGGCCAGGGCAGGAAGGTGGGACCACTACCCCCAAGGAGGCCAGGGCAGGAAGGTGGGACCACTACCCCAAGGAGGCCAGGGCAGGAAGGTGGGACCACTACCCCAAGGAGGCCAGGGCAGGAAGGTGGGACCACTACCCCAAGGAGGCCAGGGCAGGAAGGTGGGACCACTACCCCAAGGAGTTCAGGGGCAGGAAAATGGGACCACTACCCCAAGGAGGCCAGGGCAGGAAGGTGGGACCACTACCCCAAGGAGGCCAGGGCAGGAAGGTGGGACCACTACCCCCAAGGAGGCCAGGGCAGGAAGGTGGGACCACTACCCCAAGGAGGTCAGGGGCAGGAAGGTGGGACCACTACCCCAAGGAGGCCAGGGCAGGAAGGTGGGACCACGACCCCAAGGAGGCCAGGGCAGGAAGGTGGGACCACTACCCCCAAGGAGGCCAGGGCAGGAAGGTGGGACCACTACCCCAAGGAGGCCAGGGCAGGAAGGTGGGACCACTACCCCAAGGAGGCCAGGGCAGGAAGGTGGTACCACTACCCCAAGGAGGTCAGAGGCAGGAAGGTGGGACCACTACCCCAAGGAGGCTAGGGAAGGAAGGTGGCCGGGACCACTACCCCAAGGAGGCCAGGGCAGGAAGGTGGGACCACTACCCCAAGGAGGCCAGGGCAGGAAGGTGGGACCACTACCCCCAAGGAGGCCAGGGCAGGAAGGTGGGACCACTACCACAAGGAGGCCAGGGGCAGGAAGGTGGGACCACTTCCCCAAGGAGGCCAGGGCAGGAAGGTGGGGCCACTACCCCCAAGAAGGCCAGGGCAGGAAGGTGGGACCACTACCCCAAGGAGGCCAGGGCAGAAAGGTGGGACCACTACCCCCAAGGAGGCCAGGGCAGGAAGGTGGGACCACTACCCCAAGGAGGCCAGGGCAGGAAGGTGGGACCACTACCCCAAGGAAGCCAGGGCAGGAAGGTGGGACCACTATCCCAAGGAGGCCAGGGCTGGAAGGTGGGACCACTATCCCAAGGAGGCCAGGGCAGGAAGGTGGGACCAAAACCCCAAAGAGGCCAGGGCAGGAAGGTGGGACCACTACCCCAAGGAGGCCAGGGCAGGAAGGTGGGACCACTACCCCCAAGGAGGCCAGGGCAGGAAGGTGGGACCACTACCCCAAGGAGGCCAGGGCAGGAAGGTGGGACCACTACCCCAAGGAGGCCAGGGCAGGAAGGTGGGACCACTACCCCAAGGAGGCCAGGGCAGGAAGGTGGGACCACTACCCCAAGGAGGTCAGGGGCAGGAAAATGGGACCACTACCCCAAGGAGGCCAGGGCAGGAAGGTGGGACCACTACCCCAAGGAGGCCAGGGCAGGAAGGTGGGACCACTACCCCCAAGGAGGCCAGGGCAGGAAGGTGGGACCACTACCCCAAGGAGGCCAGGGCAGGAAGGTGGGACCACTACCCCAAGGAGGCCAGGGCAGGAAGGTGGGACCACTACCCCAAGGAGGCCAGGGCAGGAAGGTGGGACCACTACCCCAAGGAGGTCAGGGGCAGGAAGGTGGGACCACTACCCCAAGGAGGCCAGGGCAGGAAGGTGGGACCACGACCCCAAGGAGGCCAGGGCAGGAAGGTGGGACCACTACCCCAAGGAGGCCAGGGCAGGAAGGTGGGACCACTACCCCAAGGAGGCCAGGGCAGGAAGGTGGGACCACTACCCCAAGGAGGTCAGGGGCAGGAAGGTGGGACCACTACCCCAAGGAGGCCAGGGCAGGAAGGTGGGACCACTACCCCAAGGAGGTCAGGGGCAGGAAGGTGGGACCACTACCCCAAGGAGGCCAGGGGCAGGAAGGTGGGACCACTACCCCCAAGGAGGTCAGGGGCTGGAAGGTGGGACCACTACCCCAAGGAGGCCAGGGCAGGAAGGTGGGACCACTACCCCAAGGAAGCCAGGGCAGGAAGGTGGGACCACTACCCCAAAGAGGCCAGGGCAGGAAGGTGGGACCACTACCCCAAGGAGGTCAGGAGCAGGAAGGTGGGACCACTACCCCAAGGAGGCCAGGGCAGGAAGGTGGGACCACTACCCCAAGGAGGCCAGGGGCAGGAAGGTGGGACCACTACCCCAAGGAGGTCAGGGGCAGGAAGGTGGGACCACTACCCCAAGGAGGCCAGGGGCAGGAAGGTGGGACCACTACCCCCAAGGAGGCTAGGGAAGGAAGGTGGGACCACTACCCCAAGGAGGCCAGGGCAGGAAGGTGGGACCACTACCCCAAGGAGGCCAGGGCAGGAAGGTGGGACCACTACCCCCAAGGAGGCCAGAGCAGGAAGGTGGGACCACTACCATAAGGAGGCCAGGGGCAGGAAGGTGGGACCACTTCCCCAAGGAGGCCAGGGCAGGAAGGTGGGACCACTACCCCCAAGGAGGCCAGGGCAGGAAGGTGGGACCACTACCCCAAGGAGGCCAGGGCAGAAAGGTGGGACCACTACCCCCAAGGAGGCCAGGGCAGGAAGGTGGGACCACTACCCCAAGGAGGCCAGGGCAGGAAGGTGGGACCACTACCCCAAGGAAGCCAGGGCAGGAAGGTGGGACCTCTACCCCAAGGAGGCCAGGGGCAGGAAGGTGGGACCACTACCCCCAAGGAGGCCAGGGCAGGAAGGTGGGACCACTACCCCCAAGGAGGCCAGGGCAGGAAGGTGGGACCATTACCCCAAGAAGGCCAGGGCAGGAAGGTGGGACCACTACCCCAAGGAGGCCAGGGCAGGAAGGTGGCACCACTACCCCAAGGAGGCCAGGGCAGGGAGGTGGGACCACTACCCCAAGGAGGCCAGGGGCAGGAAGGTGGGACCACTACCCCCAAGGAGGCCAGGGGCAGGAAGGTGGGACCACTACCCCAAGGAAGCCAGGGCAGGAAGGTGGGACCTCTACCCCAAGGAGGCCAGGGGCAGGAAGGTGGGACCACTACCCCCAAGGAGGCCAGGGCAGGAAGGTGGGACCACTACCCCAAGGAGGCCAGGGCAGGAAGGTGGGACCACTACCCCCAAGGAGGCCAGGGGCAGGAAGGTGGGACCACTTAGCCCAGGAATGTAGTATACCATATATATTGAATAGATCGAATACTAATGATCCAAAGTGGATAACAAAGGATCTGAAGAACCTCGTAGGTAAAAAGAGAGCGTGGTACAAAAGGATTAGGAATGGGGAAGTTAGTTTAGAATAGGAATTCGTACAACTTGTTAGAAATACTAAAAGAGAGATAAGGAAAGCAAAAAGAAAGTATGAAGTTCGCATATTAGAGCAAGCGAAGACAAATCCTAAAGGGTTTTTCCAGTTATACCGGACAAAGATTAGGGAAAGGATAGGTCCATCAAAAACTGAGACAGGTCAAATAACAGATAGTGATGAAGAGACGAGTAGTATTTTTAATAAATATTTTATATCTGTATTTACTAAAGAGGAACTTAACAATATGCCTTCAGCCGAACAAGTCTATGTGGGTGGGGGACGAGGACAGGTTGATTAGTTTAGCAGTTACCAGGGAGGATGTAATTAAACAAATAGTAAAACTCAAACCAAACAAATCCCCAGGGCCGGATGAAGTGTTTGCCAGGGTGCTTAACGAATGCAAAGAGGAGCTTTGCGACCCACTGTCTACCATATTTAATAAATCAATAGAGTCAGGCAGAGTGCCAGAGTTATGGAAAGTTGCTAATGTGACACCAGTTTTTAAGAAAGGAGATAGATCACTTGCGTCAAACTATCGACCAATTAGCCTAACGTCTATTGTTGGAAAGTTAATCAAATCGATAATTGCAAATAAAATTAGTCTTTATCTTGAAAAACATAAATTAATAATTGAGTCGCAACATGGTTTTATAAATGGCCGTTCATGTTTAACAAATTTGTTATCTTTTTATTCTAGCATAGTTGAGGCAGTTGATAGTGGCAAGGATTATAATGTGTACCTTGACTTTAGCAAAGCTTTTGATACAGTGCCACATGAAAGACTGATTAAAAAGATAGAGGCTCATGGTATTGGGGGTGCTATATTAAGCTGGATTAGAGCATGGCTATACCAAAGGAAACAGAGTTAATATAAATGGAGTCAAGTCAGAGTGGGAAAATGTTGTAAGTGGAGTGCCTGAAGACTCTGTCCTGGGACCTCTGTTGTTTATAATATATATAAATGATCTAGATTCAGGTTTGAGTAGCAACATTTGCAAATTTGCCGATGATACAAAAATCGGCAGAGAAATTAATTTGGAAGAAGACTCACTATCACTTCAAGTTGATCTAAATATGGTTTTGAAATTGTCAAAGAATTGGCAGATGCAGTTTAATGCTTATAAATGTAAAGTTCTGAGGCTAGGTAATGATGATAGAGTTAAAAGATACGAGCTAGATGGTGTTGAGATTGCGAAGTTGGATTGCAAAAGGGATCTGGGAGTTATGATTAGTAAGAATTTAAAACAAAAGGATCAATGGCCCTGAGGACAGAGTTGGACTCTCTGCGGGAGGAGGTGCGTCAGCTTAAAGAACAACGAGAAGTAACGAAGGAGGAGACCAGCAGTAAAGGGACCTCGTCTTGGAGAGTTGCGAAAGACAGGGGCCTTAAGAAGACTTTGATAAAGCCGCCTTCAAACGCCATAGCAACTTCAAATTCATTTGACGTTTTGGAGGACGAGTGCTGTGGAGAGACTGTGGATCGCGCAAAAGGGAAAGCAACGAAGAGAAAGGAAGCGCAGGCCCCTCAGAAAGTAAAGGAAGTACCTAAGCAAACATTAGTTGTGGGAGATTCCCAGATAAGGTATTTGGATAGAACGTTTTGTGCTAGAGATAGGGGGAACAGGTTAAGGGTTTGCTATCCCGGAGCTGGCATTGGTGATATTATAAACAACATGAATGATATTATGGCTGGTAATGGGAACAATCCCATTATTTGCATTAGCGTGGGAGGAAATGATGTTGGTCGAGTCAGGAGTGAGGAACTGATTCAGAGGTATAAAACAGCCATAGAGTTAGTTAGGAGCAAGGGAGGAATCCCGATCATATGTGGCATTCTTCCAAGAAAGGGAGTGGGAAATGAATGGATATCGAGGGCACTTGGTGTCAATTGCCGGCTGGAAAGATATTGCAAATCAAATGCAATATCTTTCATAGACAACTGGGAACACTTCTATGGAAGAAATGAAATGTATGCTCGTGATGGGGTGCATCTATCGAGAGCTGGGGTTGTTGCTGTTGCGAACTCGCTAGAAGAAGTGGTTAGAGGAGTTTGTTTGGGTTTAAACTGTTAGTAGATAGAGGTATGGGAATTGATTTGGAGGAAGGAGGTAATAAAAGTATGTGTTTGTGGGAGAAAGGAATTGGCAAAACGATCAGGGAAAGAGAAGGTCCGCAAAATAACAATTCACTTAGGGTATATTACACTAACAGTAGAAGTCTAAGAAATAAAATTAACGAATTAAATGCTCTTGTCTGCACAGAAAAAATAGATATTATTGCACTTACCGAAACGTGGATGAATGTAGAAAATAGAGAACTATTAGCTGAATATCAAATATATGGATTTAAACTATTTCACACAGATAGATATATTAGACGAGGAGGTGGAGTAGCCATATATGTTAGGGACAATTTGAAATGTAGTCTCAAAGAGGGAATCAAAACAGAGCCACACACAGAAACTATTTGGATTGAATTAAACGAAAAAGCTAATAATATTATAATAGGAGTAATATATAGGCCACCAAATTTAGACAGAATGGAAGCAAAGCATCTATGGGATGAAATATCTAGAGCATCTAGATCTAACAGTATTTATGTCATGGGTGACTTTAATTTTAGCGGAATAAACTGGTTGAACAAAACAGGGAATAGTGAAGCAGAAGATTTTCTAGAATTAATTGACGATTGCTTTCTTACGCAACACATTAAGGAACCAACACGGGAAAATAATATTTTAGATTTAGTGTTAACTAACAGGGAAACGCAAATTAATGACATCGAAATAGGGAGTGAGCTAGGGAGCAGTGATCACAAAGAAATCAGATTTAGCATAGAATGGAATAGACCAGTAGGAGAAAATTCTGTTAAAGTGCCAGATTTTCGAAAAGCTGATTTTAATAGCCTAAGAAATTTTTTGGGTCAAATTGATTGGAAAGGCTTGGGTATGGGGTGTGGGCCGGTCTTGGAGCGAGACATGAACCCAGCGATAGGTGACTTAAATGGGGATTTCGATGTGGATTCAATATATAACTTATTTAAGAATATTCTAAACAAAGCACAGGAACGTAGTATACCATACAAATTGAATAGATCGTATACTAATGACCCAAAGTGGATAACAAAGAATTTGAAGAACCTTATAGGTAAAAAGAGAGCTTGGTACAAAAGGATTAAAAATGGGGAGGTCACTTTAGAACAGGAATTCGTACAACTGGTTAGAAATGTTAAAAAAGAGATAAGGAAAGCAAAAAGAAACTATGAAGTTCGCATAGCAGGGCAAGCAAAGACAAATCCTAAAGGGTTTTTTCAGTTATATCGTACTAAGACTAGGGAAAGGATAGGTCCATTAAAAACTGAGACAGGTCAAATAACAGATAGAGATGAAGAGATGAGTAGTATTTTTAATAAATATTTTGTATCTGTATTTACTAAAGAGGAACTTAACAATATGCCTTCAGCCGAACAAGTCTATGTGGGTGGGGACGAGGACAGGTTGACGAGTTTAGCAGTTACCAGGGAGGATGTTCTTAAACAAATAGTAAAACTCAAACCAAACAAATCCCCAGGGCCGGATGAAGTGTTTGCTAGGGTGCTTAAAGAATGCAAAGAGGAGCTTTGTGACCCACTGTCAACCATATTTAATAAATCAATAGAGTCAGGCAGAGTGCCAGAGTTTTGGAAAGTTGCTAATGTGATACCAGTTTTTAAGAAAGGAGATAGATGACTTGCGTCTAACTATCGACCAATTAGCCTAACGTCTATTGTGGGAAAGTTACTCGAATCTATAATAGCAAATAAAATTCGTCTTCATCTTGAAAAACATAAATTAATAATTGAGTCGCAACATGGTTTTATAAATGGCCGTTCATGTTTAACAAATTTGTTATCTTTTTATTCTAGCATTGTTGAGGCAGTTGATAGTGGTAAGGATTGCGATGTTGTATACCTTGACTTTAGCAAAGCTTTTGATACAGTGCCACATGAAAGACTGATTAAAAAAATAGAGTCTCATGGTATTGGGGGTGCTATATTAAACTGGATTAGGGCATGGCTATACCAAAGGAAACAGAGAGTTAGTATAAATGGAATCAAGTCAGAGTGGGAAAATGTTGTAAGTGGAGTGCCTCAAGGCTCTGTCCTGGGACCTCTGTTGTTTATAATATATATAAATGATTTAGATTCAGGTTTGAGTAGCAACATTTGCAAATTTGCCGATGATACGAAAATCGGTAGGGAAATTAATTCGGAGGAGGACTCACTATCACTTCAAGTTGATCTAGATAGGGTTTTGAAATGGTCAAAGGATTGGCAGATGCAGTTTAATGCTGATAAATGTAAAGTTCTGAGGTTAGGTAATGATGATAGAGTTACAAGATACGAGCTAGATGGTGTTGTGATTGCGAAGTCGGATTGCGAAAGGGATCTGGGAGTTATGATTAGTAAGAATTTAAAACAAATGGATCAATGCATAAATGTTCGTAATAAGGCAAATCGGACACTTGGATTTATTAATCGCAGCGTTAGTAACAAGACACCTGGTGTGGTTCTCAAGCTATATCTTGCTCTAGTTAGGCCCCATTTAGATTATGCAGTTCAGTTTTGGTCGCCATATTATAGAATGGATATAAATTCACTTGAACGTGTCCAGCGTAGGATGACTAAGTTAATTCCCCAAATTAGAAATCTTTCATATGAAGAAAGATTAACAAAGCTTAAGTTGCATTCACTGGAAAGGCGAAGAGTTAGGGGTGACATGATAGAGGTTTACAAGTGGATGAATGGACATAACCGGGGGGATATTAATAGGGTATTAAAAGTATCAACACAGGACAGAACACGAAACAATGGATATAAATTGGATAAGTTTAGATTTAGGAAAGACTTGGGTAAATACTGGTTCAGTAACAGGGTTGTTGATTTGTGGAACCAATTGCCGCGTAACATTGTGGAGGTGGGGTCCCTCGATTGTTTCAAGCACGGGTTGGACAAGTATATGAGTGGGATTGGGTGGTTATAGAATAGGAGCTGCCTCGTATGGGCCAATAGGCCTTCTGCAGTTACCTTTGTTCTTATGTTCTTATGTTCAATGCATGAATGTTCGTAATAAGGCAAATAGGACACTCTGATTTATTAATCGAAGCATTAGTAACAAGACACCTGGTGTGGTTTTTAAGCTATATCTTGCTCTGGTTAGGCTCCCATTTATATTATGCAGTTCAGTTTTGGTCGTCGTATTATAGAATGGATATAAATTCACTTGAACGTGTCCAGCGTAGGATGACTAAGTTAATTCCCCATATTAGAAATCATTCATATGGAGAAAGATTAACAAAGCTTAAGTTACATTCACTGGAAAGGGGAAGAATTAGCAGTGACATGATAGAGGTTTACAAGTGGATGAATGGACATAACAAAGGGGATATTAATAGGGTATTAAAAGTATCATAAGAACATAAGAACATAAGAACAAAGGTAACTGCAGAAGGCCTATTGGCCCATACGAGGCAGCTCCTATTCTATAACCACCCAATCCCACTCATATACTTGTCCAACCCGTGCTTGAAACAATCGAGGGACCCCACCTCCACAATGTTACGCGGCAATTGGTTCCACAAATCAACAACCCTGTTACTGAACCAGTATTTACCCAAGTCTTTCCTAAATCTAAACTTATCCAATTTATATCCATTGTTTCGTGTTCTGTCCTGTGTTGATACTTTTAATACCCTATTAATATCCCCCCGGTTATGTCCATTCATCCACTTGTAAACCTCTATCATGTCACCCCTAACTCTTCGCCTTTCCAGTGAATGCAACTTAAGCTTTGTTAATCTTTCTTCATATGAAAGATTTCTAATTTGGGGAATTAACTTAGTCATCCTACGCTGGACACGTTCAAGTGAATTTATATCCATTCTATAATATGGCGACCAAAACTGAACTGCATAATCTAAATGGGGCCTAACTAGAGCAAGATATAGCTTGAGAACCACACCAGGTGTCTTGTTACTAACGCTGCGATTAATAAATCCAAGTGTCCGATTTGCCTTATTACGAACATTTATGCATTGATCCTTTTGTTTTAAATTCTTACTAATCATAACTCCCAGATCCCTTTCGCAATCCGACTTCGCAATCTCAACACCATCTAGCTCGTATCTTGTAACTCTATCATCATTACCTAACCTCAGAACTTTACATTTATCAGCATTAAACTGCATCTGCCAATCCTTTGACCATTTCAAAACCCTATCTAGATCAACTTGAAGTGATAGTGAGTCCTCCTCCGAATTAATTTCCCTACCGATTTTCGTATCATCGGCAAATTTGCAAATGTTGCTACTCAAACCTGAATCTAAATCATTTATATATATTATAAACAACAGAGGTCCCAGGACAGAGCCTTGAGGCACTCCACTTACAACATTTTCCCACTCTGACTTGATTCCATTTATACTAATTCTCTGTTTCCTTTGGTATAGCCATGCCCTAATCCAGCTTAATATAGCACCCCCAATACCATGAGACTCTATTTTTTTAATCAGTCTTTCATGTGGCACTGTATCAAAAGCTTTGCTAAAGTCAAGGTATACAACATCGCAATCCTTACCACTATCAACTGCCTCAACAATGCTAGAATAAAAGATAACAAATTTGTTAAACATGAACGGCCATTTATAAAACCATGTTGCGACTCAATTATTAATTTATGTTTTTCAAGATGAAGACGAATTTTATTTGCTATTATAGATTCGAGTAACTTTCCCACAATAGACGTTAGGCTAATTGGTCGATAGTTAGACGCAAGTGATCTATCTCCTTTCTTAAAAACTGGTATCACATTAGCAACTTTCCAAAACTCTGGCACTCTGCCTGACTCTATTGATTTATTAAATATGGTTGACAGTGGGTCACAAAGCTCCTCTTTGCATTCTTTAAGCACCCTAGCAAACACTTCATCCGGCCCTGGGGATTTGTTTGGTTTGAGTTTTACTATTTGTTTAAGAACATCCTCCCTGGTAACTGCTAAACTCGTCAACCTGTCCTCGTCCCCACCCACATAGACTTGTTCGGCTGAAGGCATATTGTTAAGTTCCTCTTTAGTAAATACAGATACAAAATATTTATTAAAAATACTACTCATCTCTTCATCACTATCTGTTATTTGACCTGTCTCAGTTTTTAATGGACCTATCCTTTCCCTAGTCTTAGTACGATATAACTGAAAAAAACCTTTAGGATTTGTCTTTGCTTGCCCTGCTATGCGAACTTCATAGTTTCTTTTTGCTTTCCTTATCTCTTTTTTAACATTTCTAACCAGTTGTACGAATTCCTGTTCTAAAGTGATCAACACAGTATCAACACAAGTATCAACACAAGACAGAACACGAAACAATGGGTATACATTGGATAAGTTTAGATTTAGGAAAGACTTGGGTAAATACTGGTTCAGTAACAGGGTTGATGATTTGTGGAACCAATTGCCGCGTAACGTGGTGGAGATGGGGTCCCTCGATTGTTTCAAGCATGGGTTGGACATGTATATGAGTGGGATTGGGTGGTTATAAGTAGGAGCTACCTCGTATGGGCCAATAGGCCTTCTGCAATTGCCTTTGTTCTTATGTTCTTATGAGACCAGAAGGCTTGGCAGAATGTGCAGAATACCCCTGTTGAAGAGCAAAGGTGCAATAGGTACTCAGAGATAACTATCAACATCAGAAGCCCGAGACTGTTCAACACGCTTCCACACGTAAGGGGCATAACCGGCCGACTGCTCACACTATTCAACAGAGAACTCGATAAGCACCTCCAAAGAATACTTGATCAACCAGGCTGTGACTCGTACGTCCGCGCCCATCAGCCTGGTTGACCATTCCAGCAACAAGGTGGTCTGGTCGACGACCGGGCCGCGGGGACGCTAAGCCCCGGAAACACCTCAAGGTAACCTCAACGTCAAGGTAGGGTATGCTGATCTCGTACTTTGATTATTTCATTAAATAAAAAGTGATTAGTTTATTTCCTCTGTGTAGACAACCTCCCTTATATTATTTCTTATTCCACGATCTTGATATTTTATTTTGTAAATTTCATGTGGCTCCACCAAGCATCCTCATATAGTAATATTTCCCCTTGATTGAGTAAACCGTCTTAGTGTAAATTCGCCCCTCTCCTTCAGTAATTGGGGATTCAGATTCTTGGGATTCCTGACTAATTGGCCGGTTCCTTCTTAAGTCAATTAGCTTAATTACATCAGGTTATAAAGATGGTGGTGGCAGGGTTAAGAGTATTTGTAACTGGTGGTAGCAGTGTATTCATGTACCTGTGGCACTTGGTGATCAAACACTAAGTATTACAAGACATCACTGGGCAAAGGTTACAATAAAGATAAACGGTAAACAACGGGCCGTTAACTAACGTTTATTAAAGTTCAGAGTGAAAGGAACAAGTGGGTATGATTATTTTGTTAGTAAAGTTACACTGCCAGGGAATATTTCACGCAGTTATTATGGATGAAGAACACGCGTCTGTGCTGATCATATTTTACAGCTGACAGTCTGTAGAGCGGTTTCTCAGTACTAAAACCACAGCAATATTAGACGCCAAAGGGGTGTATTTTAGTAATGATCTTGGACACATTTTAGCCAGACGTATGGAAATGCCTTCGGTCAAGTTGACGGGTCCGTGGGAGTGTGTCGTGTGGCAGATGGTCTGGCTTGCAAAACACTTGAAATAATCACAAAGTGCGCGTTTCATCATGGTTGAGCCAACTTGTTGGTCAAGGGCGACAGTAACGAAGACGACAGTGTGTGTGTTACTGGTGCAAATGTTCTAATCAAGTCGGAAATTACCTGTAATAAACCCAACTCGACATATTACTATGTTAATATAATTTTATTTTGCAGGTAACATTAATTAAATTACCTGTGCGGAACTTGGGTATTTATGTTTCGCTTTGTGATTTATAAATGTATTTTCTTCAATTCTTCTTGTGTAAATATAAATGATTATGTATAACATGTTTTATCGAGTATCCCATGATTTCAGAGGAATTGACATTTAAAATTAGTATATTTCTTCCAAAAAATCTTTTTACCTTCCTTAGAACATATTCGTAAAGAAAACTGCCTCCAAACATGCACTCAATATACTCTATACTCAACCAAACCAATAACATACATGTCCAACATTTGCTTCAAACAAGCCAGTGATTGCAGAACTGTCTGAAGCCTTGCCGTTGCTTGTTTGATGAAAATTTATCCACAAAGAGGTGGTCACAGGCATGTCGGTAGGTGGTAGCTGTTTTGAGGTGATTAGCCAGTCGGTTATCATGTTTTTCTGATCACTGGGAGGTCGTTGGTCTTGGTGTGCTGTATACCATATGTTGAACGCTCATTTGGATTGTCAGTCCATACTTTGTGGTTGTTATCGTGGGGCAAGATATTGCTCGACAGTATTTATGAGTACAGCTGCTGACATTTTTTACCAGAATAGTTACCGTAATGATGGCTTCAGCACCGCTAGTTTGTGGGTTACTTTTAGTTTCATGGAATTTTAAAGCTCTTTTAAGGTCCTTAGTTGATTCACAGTAAAGCAGTGGAATTTCTGTGATTGTTTGGCAGAAGATGCATTCCCAGTAGTCTCCCAGTTGCATGTGTGACCTAGACGAGGTCTATACAACCGAACTGTTATTTACTTGGGGATTTCTTTCAGGAAATGAAGTTCGTACAACAGGAAAAGCAACCCCTAAAAGTTTGTTTTTCTAATATATCAAATAGGGGGACAAAACAGTCACTAAAACAGATTGGTCAGACAACTGATCAAAAATAATGCTAATTTTCAAGAAGTATTTAGTGATTATTTACTAATGAAGAGCTTAACATTATGCCCTTCAACCAGACAAGTCTTTATTGGTGATTAATAGTTTAGTGCTTACAATGGTTCTCCTTTGTAGGAACTAAAGTTATTAAGCAAATCGATAAGTTAAAGCCAAACAAGTCCCTAAGGGCAGATGAAGTCTTTACCAGTGTACTTAAAGACTGTAAAGATGAGCTTTATGATCCATTCTCCAGCATTTTTATTAAACCATTAGAGTCGGGCAGTGCGCTGGAGTCGTGGAGGGTTGCCTATGTGGTACACATTAAGAAAAGAGTAGATCAACTGCGTCGAAGTAACGACCAATTAGTTTAACGTCTATTGCTGGAAGATTACTTCAATCTAAATTTGCAAAAGTTTTTTGTACATGTTGAAAATCAGATTAAATAAATGATTTACAACATGGTTTTAATAAGGCCACTCGCGGTTAATAAATTTGATATTCTATTCCAGCATAATTGAGGCAGTTGATAGTGGAAAGGTTAGCGATGGTTTGTTCCTTCTCGTAAGCAAAGTTTCTACTAAGACTATAGTCATGTCAATGAAAGCAGTTAATAACTTCATTGTTAACTGTAAAAGTCCTATTGACCAGTACGTAGCAACAAATAATTATATCCACCAAAACCTATCCATATACATGTCTAACCTACGCTTGAAACATTCATGTAATCTTCCTATTATGTTACGTGGTAATTGGTTCTACAAATCAGCAACCCTGTTACTGGTATCAATTGATTTGATACTGAAAATGGAAGGTATAGCGAGTGAACTGGTGCTAGTGAGCGAGCTATGTGGAGCTCTGAAACGGACTGAGTTGGATTCCCCGCGGGAGGAGCTACGACAGATGCAGAAGCCAAGACAGACGAAACAACGTCACGAGGAAGCAAAGGAGGAGAGCAGCAGTAGAGGGTCCTTGACTGTGAATATTGTATGGGACGGGGGTCTTAACTGGCGACGCCGACTACAGATATCAAAGACTTCCAAGTCATTCACTTTTGCTGAAAGAGGAGTGCTGCAGGGAGACTGCCGTTCGCTCGAAAGGCAAGACAACGAAGGATCCAGGTCCCTCAGTGTGTTCACAAATTAAAGGAAATAGCTAAGCGAATTTTGGTGATGGGAGATTCCCATGTGAGGTATTTGGATAGAGCCTTTTGTACCAGAGCTAGTGGGAACAGGTTAAGAGTTTGTTATCTGGGAGCAGGAATTGTTGATATAGTAAACATGAATTACATAATGACTGCAAACGTGAACAAACCCATTATTTATATCAGTGTATATAAAATATTTTCACACGTTCCATAATGCTATAATGTGTTGCTTAAAGAAGAAATTCTCAATTATTGATAATCTTCTGCTTCATTATTTCCTGCTCTGGTAAGCTAGTTAATTTAACAAAAATTAAAGTCACCCATGACAAACTGTTTGACCTATATGCTTTAGGTATTTCATCTCAGATGATATGCTTCTAATCTACCCTTGGTGGCCTGTATATAACTACTATAATAAGATTTTTAGCTTTTCAGTTAATTCTAACCGGGTTAATTCTCCTGGGCGCCTGCGAGAAACAATGGCCAGAGTTTCTTTGACCCAATGCCCCTGTTACCAAGCAGTAAAATAGGTACCTGGGAGTTAGTCAGCTGTCATGGGCTGCTTCCTGGAGGTGGAGGCCTGGTCGAGGACGTGGCCGCGGAGAAACTAAAGCCCCGAAATTATCTCAAGATAGCCAGATAGTTTGTATATGACTCGGTTTTAATTCCCGCCTGAGACTACATTTCAAATTTTCCTAAACATATGTGCCTACTTCCCATCCTCTTCTAATATATTTACATTTGTGAACTAGTTTAAATCAGTTTATTTGATATTCAGCTACTTGGTCTTCGTTTTCTACATTCCATGTTTCGGTAAGTGCAATAATGTCTATTGTTTCTGTGCACACAAGAGCATTTAAATCTTTTATTTTGTTTTTTAGACTCCTACTGTTCGTGTAATATACCTTAAGTGTATTGTTATTTTTCTTCCTTTTTCATTCCCCCCCCCCTCACGACACATACTTTTATTGCATCCTTTCTCCATATATCTATTCCCATACCACTATCTACTAACAGTTTAAACCCACACACACCCCTCCTACCACAGGTTCCAACGAGTTGGTAACGGCAACAACTCCAGCCAGAGCATTCATGTCAACAAGAATAAATCCACAAGGGTTGTGATGAGGATTCGAACGTACGTCCAGGATGATCCCAGACGCGCGCCTTAATCGACTGCGCCACGACATTGAATCTGACAGACGACAGGTGCATCTGGGATCCTGCACGTAAGTTCGAACCCTCATCACAGCCCTTGTGGAAGAATGCCACATATGATCAGGATTCCTCCCTTGCTCCCAGCTAATTTTATGGTTGTCTTCAACCTCTCTATCAGTTCCTCACTCATATATCTTCCTACATAATTTTCACCAGCACTGATCCAAATAATGGGTTTATTCCCATTTCCAGCCATAACATTCATGTTGTTTACTTTATCACCAATTCATGCTCCCGGATAGCAAACCCTTAACCAGTTCCCCCCCCCCCCTCCTGTTTCTGGCACAACAGGCTCTATCCAAATACCTCACCTGGGAATCTCCAACAACCAAAATTCGCTCAAGTACTTCCTTTACTTTGTGAACACCCTGAGGGACCTGCGCTCCCTTCGTTGCCTTGTCTTTCGAGCGAATTGCAGTCTCCCTACAACACTTCTTCCAGCATGGCAACTGGGTTGGAAGTCTTTATGACATTTCCAAGCGGCTTTGTCATAGTCTTCTTAAAAACCCCCGTCCTTTGCGACATTCCAAGACGAAGACTTTCTACTGTTGCTCTCCTCATTTACTCCCTCTTGAGGTTGTTTCATCTGTCTTTGCTCCTGCATCTGTCATAACTCCTTCCACATGGAGTCCAACTTTGCTCTGAGCTCCACATTGCTCTCCTCCTGGACGTTGTAGTGAGTGAACTGGTGACAGTTCACTCACTACAACTTTCATTTTCAGTATCAGGACAATTGGAGCTCCATCTAACAAACCCTCTCACTGTGCCTCACTGCACATCTATTATATTACCTGATAACTGGTTCCACAAATCCATAAACCTGTTATTAGTCGATTAATTGCCAGGTATCTCTTAAATCTAAACTTATCCTTTTTATATCCATTGTTTTGCGTTTTTTTAATATATACAATAACTTACTGACATTATTGAGGTGTACAAGTGGATGAACGGGCATAACAAAGGAATATTAATAAGGTATTAAAAGTACCAACACATAATAAAACATGAAACAATGGATATAAATTGGATAAGTTTAGATATATGAAAGACCTGGGTAAATACTGGTTCGGTTACGCTTTATGGAACACGTAGGATGCCTTGACTGTTTCAAGTGCAGGTTAGGCCTTCTACAGTTTCCTTGATTCTAATGTTTTCAATATTTAAGAAAGCAAATAGATCACCAGCGTCAAACTATCGGCCAATTAGCCTATCGTCTTAAATTGTATTGTTGGGTAAACAATACCCAAATTTGTAACAAATTAGATGGCAAATTCCTTGGCATTCTCATTGACCACAAGCTGAATTTCCAGGGACACATTCTAAACATATCAAAAAAAGTTTCAAAAACTGTGGGCATTCTTTCTAAGATCAGATATTATGTACCACGCCCTGCCCTGGTGACTCTCTATTACTCCCTTATCTATCCATATCTCAACTATGGTATTTGTGCTTGGGGCTCTACTACCCAAAATCACTTACGTCCTCTAATTACTCAACACAAAGCTGCTATTAGGACAATATCCAATTCTGGCCCCAGACATCACTCGGTACCCCTACTCAAATCCCTGAATATGTTAGACATTAAGTCACTGCACATTCTCTCATGTGTACTATACATATATAAAACACTAAACTGTAATGCCAATCCTGATCTCAAATGCTTCATAGAAGGTTGTAACAGAACCCATGAGCACCACACCAGAAATAAATACAGTTTTGATATTCCTAGAGTACGACTTAATCAAACCAGAAATGCTCTACAAATCAAGGGGCCCAGGATGTGGAATGACCTTCCCAACCATGTTAAAGACAGTACCTCTCTCAACCAGTTTAAGTTAAAAACGAAGCTATACCTAATAAATTCCCTGTAACCTACCTTACCCCTCTATTGTCAACCCATGTATGTTTTTTGTTTTTTTTTTGTTTTTCAAATCAACGCTGTTTTAATGTAATTTTCTGTAATAATTTGTAATTGCATTTGTGCTGTTTTTTCAACAATGTTCCCCCCTCTTTTACCTCTATTTTTATTTGTACTCAACGCATTTTTTTCTTTTTACCCATTAGTTTTAAGCTTTAGTCAGTAGTGTTTTTTCCTGCCCGAAACGCTTTGCGTAATAGTGGCTTTAGGCATTGTATGTACTAGCTCCTATCTATAAAGCCAACAAACTTTGTAAAATCTCTTTATGTATGTACCTTTGCCTAAATAAAAATTATTATTATTATATAAAATTATTATTATTATTATTATTATAAAGTGGCTTAAATCGATAATTGTAAAAGCACTCTTCTTCATCTTGAAAAACAGATTAATAAAGATTCACAATATAGTTTAAATAACGGCCGTTTATTTGACAAATTTCTAGCAATCTATTCCAGCATAATAGAGGGAGTTGACTGGTGAAAAGGTTTGTCATTGTGTACGTTGACGCCAGAAAAGGTATTACAGTGCCACATGAAAGTAATCACGACATTATCACGGTATCAGGGGGTGCTCTCTTTCGGTGGATTAGGACATGGTTATATCAAATGTAGCAAGAGATACTATAAATGAAGTTTAGTCCGAGTGTGAAACTTTTAAATTAAGGCACTGTCCTGACACCTTTGTTATTTATAATATATATATAAATGAAAATAACACACTATTTTGAAAACACAACGAAACGTAGAATGCATATTTCGGTCCCAAACAAGGACCCTCTTCAGCAGTGAGGAAAAAAAATGTTTTAGATTCAGCTACTCGTTACAAAATTTCTTTGTAGCACGAACTATAGTGAGGCCGTAATTGAGTTTGGTTATTCGCGGTAACCTTGTTACTGTGACATTTAGGTCAAAGTTTAAAATAGAGGGGGGGGGGGGAGTTTGTTTTGGCGCACTTGTTAAGGATATTATGTAGTTTAGATTCAGCTACTCAGAACAAAACATTCCAAGTTGCATGGGATATGATGAGCCCGTAAGTGGAGGCTCTTCGGAGCCATTATCTGTGTCAATAGCTGATACTAGAGATCTGGGGATGGATGAGGGTCTTCATTGTGGCTTCCATCCCCGGAAGGCTGGCTGTATCAGTTATGGAGCTGGTGGGGTACGAGTAGACTTCCACGTCTTCCGTTGTTTTCTTTGCCCGAAACTTTAGCCGAGCCGTGCTGTCGTTGGAGTTTGGTGAGGTGGCCTCAATGAAGTCTTGTTTCGAGTAAGTGTCGTATTTGTGGTGCGGCGGTGGAGCTCCTAAACTTTCCTCGTCTGATGAGTCTGCAACATCCATAGTTGGTGTTTTCGTCTTGCGTCTGGCAGCCTGATGTAAGCTCAGGTGTCGTAGGTTGGTGGTAGCTACTTCAGGAGCGTTGGTGGTGGTGGTAGCATTTGTAGACAGCACGTCTGCTAGCGTGGCTGCTAAGATGGTGATGGTAGGAGTGTTGGGAGCTGGAGAAGGAAATGCCTCTGTTTGTGCAGCCCGGGTCTTGTCTGGTTATGGAGTCTGTTGAAATCGACATCATGGTCGTCCTGGTAGTAGTATCCTGAGTGGTAGTGGAGGCAGTGAGACTTGCGCCAGGTGCTATGATAGGGTCCAGGCCATTGGTTAGGTACAACGCGTTCAGTTCACTGACAAAACGGTGGTTGTCTGGTCCGGCAAGCCTCTCCACTAGACTAATAAGACCAGGGATAATGCCTGCACGTGATGCAGGGGGCTGCGAAGGAGCCTGTGGGGCCTTGGGTTACCATTATGAAGGCTGGGTCGCCTGGTGAGAGGAGCCACTATTTGGTAAGACTGGAAAGTCTCTTGGTCGCTCGGTGGGTGGGAGATGAGGTGGTGGGTTGAGCGCTGGGCTCTGGTCATGGTGGTAGAAGGGTTGCTTCTCTTTGCTTCAACCTGGGCCTTGATGTTTTACCGTCTGCGGGGAGAGCGGTAGGAAATTGTGGGGTGATTGTCATCGCAGAGTAAGCAGCGATGGGTTGTTGTCTTGCATATGTAGTATTGATGGTCTAGTGCGCACGGGCTGCACTTTTGGACAGGGTGCTGACACTTGTTGGGGTGGGGGAGCTCGTAGCACTTTAAGCACTGCTGGAGGTCCTGGGAATGTTCCTTTTTTTTTACTTGGTGGGGTGGAATTTGTAAGCCGAAACGGTAGAAACCTTGTGTGGCAGCCTGTGTAGCTGCAGCTATGGTGGTGAAAGTAATCTTCATTGATGATTTGTTGGTGCTACAGAACTCTAGGTTGATTACTCTCAGGTTCGTATTTTCGGCCTCAATACTGCCCATAATTTTATGTTGTTGTCGGTCAGCGATCCACTGGTTGGTCCTGCTGGTAAAAACAGTTCTTCCGGCCAGGAACTGACGTGGGAAGTGAAGACGTAGGTGGTGCTCCTTGCGAAGTATGGCATCGTTGGTCAAGAGTTTTTCTAGTTCTTCCTCACATGAAAGAGCACGATATTACTACCTTCCTGACTAATATCAGAGGGCGTGATGCCGGCCACGTCCTTCAGGACCTTCAGAATATCACTTTTCCCGAAAGAATGACCGTCAATGATGATAGCTCTAACCTTTAGACGTTTAGGTAGCATTGTGTCCACACCCTCAACGGCTCGCAGTGAGAAGGATATGACGGCTGTACCTACCTTTATGGTGTCAGGTCAGGTGTACTGGAGAGAGAAATTTCAATAATATCCTCACGTTCAAGGATGCAGGGGAGAAACAACTTTAACCCACACAAAAGACAGGTCGAGTCCAGTACTTCTGAAATCGATATTGATTTGTCAGTTTCAAGTGCACCAACTTCAAAAATTCCAATTCCAACTTCCATGGCGAGTTCATCTGACGGATGTCACGGTAACAAACAAGTTCCAATAACAAAGAGGACTAAAGATCCTGCAATATAATGCGCAAATGATGTGCACAAAATTGCAACCCTTCTAATGCATAACGGCAACCAAAGGCACAGACATCCTACACTACAGGAGAGGTTGCTTCGAGACGGATTACAACCTAAAATCTCAGTCTATCGAGGCTTCTTCCTAGAACTCGCTAACGCCGAACGCGATCGTCTGAAGGAACAAGCTGCTCTTCAGAGAGAAGCTCTTCAGCTCCAGAAAGAACAAGCTGCCCAAGAACGTGAGCGTGAGAAAGAACAAGCTGCCGTACAACGTGAGCGTGAACAGGAACAGCTTGAGATAAGAGAACGTGAACTGGAGATACAACGTGAACACGAGAAGAAACAAGCCGCCATGGCTCTAGACCAGCGTAAAAGAGAGTTTGACTTAGAAACTACACACCACACTCGGCGCCAGCATCAGCACAAGCTACCCTTTCAGTACGTTTTAACCTTTCTCATGCAATTAAGTTGATGCCTTCTTTTTTTGAGGCAGAAGTAGATGTAATTTTTACTTTATTTGAGGCTCTGACTACCCAACTTAGCTGGCCTCAGGATCAGTGGTCTGTGCTTCTCAGGTCTCATTTAACAGGTAGAGCTGCAGTGACTCTCAGTACTATGGCGTCCGAAACCGACTACAAGCTATTGAAACAGGCAGTGCTCGATGCCTACCTCTTTTCCTTCGAGACCTACAGACGTAAGTTCGGGGATTACCTTAAAGCAAGTGCTACCATTTACTTAGAGTTTGCAAATAACAAAACGCTATATTTTATGAAGTGGCTGGAAGCCGCACAAGTCTCCACCTTTACAGATCTCGTCAACCTCATCCTGGCAGAAGAATTCCCCAGGCGTGTACCTAATCCCATACGTCTCTACTTAGCCGACAAGGAAGAAACCGACCTTACTAGGTGTGCTCAGTTGATGGACTCCAACAGTCTTATTCACAGAGTACCATCCGACACATCATCTAGTAAGACCTCCTGGTTTATTCCTGAAAAAGTGAGTACCAGTAATGTAAACTCCTCGTTGTATTGCAATTACTGCAAAGACTACGGGCATGCCATAAAAAATTGTACCAATCCTCACTGTAAGGTCAGCCGTGAGACTAAGCCCAAATCACCTTCTCCTAAAATTCATACGCGTCCTAAGCCTGTGATGAATATTTTTGTTTAATCCACTGATCTCTCTCTCTTCAACAGACACTTGTACTCCGGAACAGTCTCTGCTCACTGTGGAGATTCGGAGGAAAGGTTCAAAGTGAAGATCTTGAGGGACACAGCTGCTCTACAATCTATTCTTCTGAAGTCAGTTGTACCCAACGTCACCTACACCGGAGAAACTGTCCTCATCACGGACCTAACTGCCACTACTCCATATCCACTTGCCCGAAATCGCCTGGATTATTTGTTAATGCAAGATGAAGTCCAAGTCGCCATCCGGGAAAAGCCTTTTTCCCATGTCAGTTCAACTTCTCCTGGGCAACGACTTGGCAGAAGATCAACCACTTGCGAATTAATCATCGACAAACCCCAGGTATGCGACTCTGCAGTGGAAAATCCTATCTTGCAGTTTATTAAAGAAGAGGTCCAAGCAACTGATGATTCAGATGACGTCTCCCCTCCAGTTATGGTGACGAAGCGGGTCACAGCTGTTTGCCCAAAACCAGCTGCTGCAGCTGTTTAAGATTCACAGAGCCTCCCACCGAATCCCACCAGGCTGGAGTTCCCTAAGTTGCAGAGAGAGGATCCCTCCTTAACATCTTTATTCTTACAGGCTGAGACACAACCTAACACTATCCCTGGTTTCTTTGTAGTAAACAGTGTTATACCGGCATTACAGAACCACGAAATTGAAGGAGGACGACGATCGGGCCAACATTAACCAACTGGTAGTTCCCACTAGCCTTCAATCAGCGTCTGGTCCATGGATCTCACTCACACTACGGCTTCTACAAGACCTACAAGGCCCTCAAACAGGACTACAACTGGTCAGGTATAATACAAGATATTAAACACGTTGTCAAGAATTGTCACATGTCTCAAAGGACAGGTAAGCCGAACGCTCCTCTATTAAAGGCATCCCTGATACAGGTACCAGTGTCTTCTGAGCCGTTCAGCCACACCATCAACTATGAAGAGCCTCTGTCCCAGACAAGCTTAGGTAATGGTCCTGTATATACTATCCCGTGTTCTACCATCAGGTATTCTACAGCAGTTTCCGTCCAGAACAGTATGGCTGCTAACGTTGTGAAACACCTCGGGAAACAGTGCCCGCAGTACGGACACCTCCAGGAAAGTCAGAACAAGTGTGATACCATCTCTCACGACCGTTGTAAGACAATCTACGCCTCAAAAGTATTTTCTAATCCTTCTCGTTGTACTTGGCCTAACTACAATGGTTCTAAATTCTCGATCTACTCCAACACCAGGAAAGATCCTTCTCTCTACGAACCAAATCCATGTGAACGTGCTCCTCCAGACAACTTTACCAGCCCTCAGCTAAAATATTGTAAGACAAACTTACCTTCCATTGCATTTGAAAGGCATAAATCCTTGTCTTGTACTAACTCCATTCTCGCCCTGCCAGGTATTAGAAAACCCTCAGTCTTCCACCCTGGCTATAGGAACACCATCATACCACAGCGAGATGGGATCATACACTCCAGCTACAGTCGTCAGAGAGGAGCCACTCAACATCCTGCCCGACGTGCAACACAACGAACCCTCCAATCTACGAGGTTGCAACTTCAACTTCTCCTCGGTCTTCAACATTCTTCGGTCCATCCAGCAGGCCCAGTTCAACCTCAGTCTAGTACTCCGCTGGGTTCTGTAGCTCAACTTTAACCTCTTCTAAGGCCACAACATTCTTTGGTCCCTACATCAGGATCAGTTCTCCAAACTTCGCTGAATCCTGCATCACTATGTGAACAACATGTATCACAATCTCCTTCGGTTCCTACTGCTAGCCCAGTTCTCCCATCAGCGCTATGCTGGGCCTTGCATCAGACGAACCATCTCACCATCTCCTTGGATCCATTCAGCAGGCTCGATTCACTAGCAAATTCATACTTTACAGAGTCCTGCAGAGCTATCTCAACATCTTCTACAAGCACCATTCTCTTCAGCTTCTGCAGCAGACCCAGTTCAACCAACTAGCACCTATATTTGCATCGCTGGGCTCTGTATCTGCAGAACTTCAAGATTACCATCTAATATATCAAGGACTCGGACAACGTCGTCGCCGATGCGCTTCCAAAGTCCACGAGGTAGAACATTCCACTCCTACAATTCTACACTCCGCTGCAGTCGAATAGGCAATAGGAGTAGGCTTCGGGGGAGAGCTGTCACGGTAATCTCTCTAGAAAGAGATTCGGCCTGCTCCATCATCACCTATTCTATCATACTACGTCTATATATTAAAGAACTGCAGCCACAAAAGCAACACCACTACCTCTCAAAACGTCTAGACAGTACCACCACCAGTCTACCTTCCCCACTGCCCGTCACCCTCCTCGCACATGGTGATGTCACGGGATCATGCCACCTCTGAAACAAGCAGTTAACGTGAGCTGGTTCCTAGTTATCGACGATATCAGCGCCACCTGAACGGCCGTCATTCCATATAAATAGAAGCCAGCCACCACCACGATTCATATTACTCCTGAGTGCTCTACTGAGTAGACCTGTTGACATATCTCGGTGTGGTAACAGGTTTATGCAGTCTAGCTCATAGTATTCTAGCACCATATTTTTTAATTGCACATTAACGTAACATAAATTTAATTGTTGTCTGTCTTGTTTGCTTTGCACTCTTTGTATCAAGCCAAGCTTGGATATTATTTTTTTGTTTTGTAATTTTTTTAAAGTTATTATTAATAGGTAAAGTATTTTTAAATGTTTTTTTCTGTTGTGTGCTTTATCCTACAGTTGTCACACAGTGAAGTTAGTCTAATTCTTTTTTTCTTTTACTTTTTTATATGATTGACATTCCATCTGCTCTAGAGAGACTGCATGAACATCATTTTTTCTCGTCATAATATATATATGTATATATATATATATATATATATATATATATATATATATATATATATATATATATATATATGAATGAAAACTCACACCCCAGAAGTGACTCGAACCCATACTCCCAGAAGCAACGCAACTGGTAACTACAGGGCGCCTTAATCCGCTTGACCATCACGGCCGTCAAAAGGAAGTGATAGCCGAGGCTATTTGAGCCACTTCCCCGACGGCAACTCGGATGGTAATCTTGGGCATAGCATTTCACCAAATCACCTCATTCTTTGGGGCACACGTGAGGAACACAAATGCGAACAAGCCTGAATGGTCCCCAGGACTATATGCGAATGAAAACTCACACCCCAGAAGTGACTCGAACCCATACTCCCAGAAGCAACGCAACTGGTAACTACAGGGCGCCTTAATCCGCTTGACCATCACGGCCGTCAAAAGGAAGTGATAGCCGAGGCTATTTGAGCCACTTCCCCGACAGCAACTCGGATGGTAATCTTGGGCATAGCATTTCACCAAATCACCTCATTCTTTGGGGCACACGTGAGGAACACAAATGCGAACAAGCCTGAATGGTCCCCAGGACTATATGCGAATGAAAACTCACACCCCAGAAGTGACTCGAACCCATACTCCCAGAAGCAACGCAACTGGTAACTACAGGGCGCCTTAATCCGCTTGACCATCACGGCCGTCAAAAGGAAGTGATAGCCGAGGCTATTTGAGCCACTTCCCCGACGGCAACTCGGATGGTAATCTTGGGCATAGCATTTCACCAAATCACCTCATTCTTTGGGGCACACGTGAGGAACACAAATGCGAACAAGCCTGAATGGTCCCCAGGACTATATGCGAATGAAAACTCACACCCCAGAAGTGACTCGAACCCATATGTCAAGCGGATGGTCAAGCGGATTAAGGCGCCCTGTAGTTACCAGTTGCATTGCTTCTGGGAGTATGGGTTCGAGTCACTTCTGGGGTGTGAGTTTTCATTCGCATATAGTCCTGGGGACCATTCAGGCTTGTTCGCATTTGTGTTCCTCACGTGTGCCCCAAAGAATGAGGTGATTTGGTGAATTGCTATGCCCAAGATTACCATCCGAGTTGCCGTCGGGGAAGTGGCTCAAATAGCCTCGGCTATCACTTCCTTTTGACGGCCGTGATGGTCAAGCGGATTAAGGCGCCCTGTAGTTACCAGTTGCGTTGCTTCTGGGAGTATGGGTTCGAGTCACTTCTGGGGTGTGAGTTTTCATTCGCATATAGTCCTGGGGACCATTCAGGCTTGTTCGCATTTGTGTTCCTCACGTGTGCCCCAAAGAATGAGGTGATTTGGTGAAATGCTATGCCCAAGATTACCATCCGAGTTGCTGTCGGGGAAGTGGCTCAAATAGCCTCGGCTATCACTTCCTTTTGACGGCCGTGATGGTCAAGCGGATTAAGGCGCCCTGTAGTTACCAGTTGCGTTGCTTCTGGGAGTATGGGTTCGAGTCACTTCTGGGGTGTGAGTTTTCATTCGCATATAGTCCTGGGGACCATTCAGGCTTGTTCGCATATATATATATATATATATATATATATATTATTAAATATGACCGAAAAAGTAAGATTAATAATTCTAACACGAATTTTCTCAATCTTTCGTACATTACGCTTCACTGTTGGAGGTAAATCAAAAATCAATTCTCCAAAATTCATTTTTATTTCTAGTCTGACGCGACGCGGGCGCGTTTCGTAAAACTTATTACATTTTCAGAGACTTTAGTTCACAAATACACAACTGATTAGAACTTACGTATCTCAGATTTTATATCTACATTTGAGTGAGGTGGGAGGGGTGATGTGGCATTAACACAAGACAGAACAAGAGGGGATATTAATAGGGTATTAAAAGTATCAACACAAGACAGAACACAAACAATGGGTATTGAATAGAAGTGTTTGTAGAAAGCCTATTGGTCCATATTTCTTGATGCTTCTATATTGGAGCGGAGTCTTGAGGTGGGTAGAATATAGTTGTGCAATAATTGGCTGTTGATTGCTGGTGTTGACTTCTTGATGTGTAGTGCCTCGCAAACGTCAAGCCGCCTGCTATCGCTGTATCTATCGATGATTTCTGTGTTGTTTACTAGGATTTCTCTGGCGATGGTTTGGTTGTGGGAAGAGATTATATGTTCCTTAATGGAGCCCTGTTGCTTATGCATCGTTAAACGCCTAGAAAGAGATGTTGTTGTCTTGCCTATATACTGGGTTTTTTGGAGCTTACAGTCCCCAAGTGGGCATTTGAAGGCATAGACGACGTTAGTCTCTTTTAAAGCGTTCTGTTTTGTGTCTGGAGAGTTTCTCATGAGTAGGCTGGCCGTTTTTCTGGTTTTATAGTAAATCGTCAGTTGTATCCTCTGATTTTTGTCTGTAGGGATAACGTTTCTATTAACAATATCTTTCAGGACCCTTTCCTCCATTTTATGAGCTGTGGAAAAGAAGTTCCTGTAAAATAGTCTAATAGGGGGTATAGGTGTTGTGTTAGTTGTCTCTTCAGAGGTTGCATGGCTTTTCACTTTCCTTCTTATGATGTCTTCGATGAAACCATTGGAGAAGCCGTTATTGACTAGAACCTGCCTTACCCTACAGAGTTCTTCGTCGACTTGCTTCCATTCTGAGCTGTGGCTGAGAGCACGGTCGACATATGCGTTAACAACACTCCTCTTGTACCTGTCAGGGCAGTCGCTGTTGGCATTTAGGCACATTCCTATGTTTGTTTCCTTAGTGTAGACTGCAGTGTGGAAACCTCCGCCCTTTTCCATGACTGTTACATCTAGAAAGGGCAGCTTCCCATCCTTTTCCATCTCGTAAGTGAAACGCAGCACGGAACTCTGCTCAAATGCCTCCTTCAGCTCCTGCAGATGTCTGACATCAGGTAGTATATGGCCGGTTTCAAGTTCATGTCGACTAAGACTTTTTGCTCGATGGTACCCATGTAGAAGTTTGCAAACAGGACACCTAGGGGAGAACCCATGGCGACCCCATCTACTTGCTTATACATGTGCCCATCCGGGCTCAAGAAGGGTGCCTCTTTAGTACAAGCTTGGAGTAGTTTCCTCAGAATATTTTCTGGCATGTCAAGAGGAGTACAGGCTGGATCACGATACACTCTGTCGGCTATCATTCCGATTGTCTCGTCCACAGGTACGTTGGTAAACAGCGATTCTACGTCCAACGAGGCTCTTATCCCTGTGGCCCGTGTGCCCCGCAGTAAGTCAACAAATTCCTTTGGAGACTTCAGGCTGAAGGCGCAAGGAACATAAGGAGTCAGCAGGCCGTTGAGTCGCTTCGCCAGTCTGTACGTGGGTGTGGGTATCTGGCTAATGATTGGCCGAAGTGGGTTTCCAGGCTTGTGCGTCTTGACATTTCCATACGCATATCCAGGTTTATATTCCCCAATGATCTTTGGCAGGTGGAGTCCGGATTTCTTGGCGTTCACAGTTTCGATCAGTTTGTTGACCTTTGCTTTTAATTCGGCTGTAGTGTCCTTCGTTACCCTTTGGAACTTAGTTTGGTCAGAGAGTATGATGTTCATTTTCGCCAGATATTCGTCTTTTTTAAGAATGACATATATTGGCGACTTGTCACCTCTCCTGACAACTATCTCCTTGTTCTCACGAAGGCTTTTAGCTGCCGCTTTAAGCTCGGGGGACAGTATGGTGCTTCTGTAGTTGCCTCGATTCTTTCCTCCTTCTGCAATAAGTTCTGCTTGTAAGGTATCTTTGGTAGTGACCTTCTTTTGTGTCTCGAGGTCGAATATGTCGTCCAACAGAATTTCCAACTCTACTTTCCGGGCCATCTCACTCGGTCTGGACATAACATGACAGTTTATGCCCAGATTTAGGAGAGTGACTTGGTCCTCAGTGAGGTTAATTCCTGCAAGGTTCAGGAAGCCATCTCTTGGTCGTGGAATTACCATAGGTCCTCCATATAATGTTGTTAGTTTCTTGATAATCCTTGTTTCAGTGCTGAGGTGATATTGGTCTGTGAGGATGTCGAGCTACCTTACAAGCAGAACTTATTGCAGAAGGAGGAAAGAATCGAGGCAACTACAGAAGCACCATACTGTCCCCCGAGCTTAAAGCGGCAGCTAAAAGCCTTCGTGAGAACAAGGAGATAGTTGTCAGGAGAGGTGACAAGTACAATATAACAATCAGCGTTCGAAGACCTCGTCCAGCTCTTCGGGGGTCGGGTGCGTACCCAAGATACAGCACGCATTTCCCCTCTGAACTGCGACACTGAGGTGCTGGAACATGAAACTGGCCACTCTTGAGTGTTTAGTTTTCCCAATGAGGTCCTCACCCCCCTCCTTTGGAACTTAAGTGCACATTTACCCAAGGCGCCCAGAGTCTCAGAGCCTATCGGAACGAACCTGTAACAACGTTCTAGGTTCTCTGTACTTGTTGGTTTTCTGGGTCTCCCTGAAGGTGGCTGCCCCACCTCCCTCAGCTGTGCTGTAAGGCAGATAGGTATCAGCCAATGTAGACCCACATGTGTAATCCCATACGACCTGTTTACCTTCCCTCCATGGCTGCAGGGTGACTCCATCTGGGCGTTTTTGGCTGTTGTCAGGTCTGCACATCTGAGGTTTCCTTTGTGCTGGACACCCAGCTGTAGCCAAACTTTTCTTGATGATGTGATTGACTGCTTCATGTCTGGCAAACTTTTCCTGTGACTTAAGACAGATGAGACCATGGCTGCCATATGCCAACACCCAGGCAGGTGCCCAAAACGCTATGGATACTAGTGGATTTAGGTATTGTATGTTATAGCTCTATCTATAAATCCAACATTGTTTGTAACTAATCCTCTTTGTATGTACCTTTACCTGAATAAACATTTCATTTGGTTTGATATTGGTCCGCCTGTGCAAGGCTGTAAATACACCGATGATTGGTGGAGATAGGGGTGGCAAGGCGCTGGGCAACACCAATACTTAGATCCAGATGGTGTAGGCGGGTGCCGAAGGCAGAATTAGGAACTGCCAACAGGAAGTCCTCAGCATGGGGAGCTTGCACAGCTAGAAGACGTGCTCTGTCTTTCCCGGAAGCTGCCTGCAGCAATGATGTGGAGATTTTCTCCACTATGGGGCTATCCCATTTGGCCTGTTTGCAGTCATTTGGAAAAATTGGTCGAGGGTGAGAGTTGGCAAGATTGTCCCACTGACCGGCTCCTTCCGCGAATTAGGGATCATGAATCCCAAAGGAGACTCTTAGGTATTCTGGTAGTATTTCTTTAACTAATTCACCTGTAGCACTGGTCGAGGATAAGAATGCCAGCAATGCTAACTATGTCGCCTTTCGAATATCTATACCCCCGAGTCTAACTGGGAGCGTTGCTTGGTACCATTGCTCATCTTGCAGGGAGAGATTTAACACTTTCTTGGTTATTTAACACTTTCTTGGTTATTGACCTTATATACCTGCTTGTGAGTGAGTCATATTCTGTTAATTTTCGGCTGTGGAAGGAGGGAAGGGAAGGGAACTATCGGGGGAAAGCGCCAAGCCATTTAGACTATTTAGCACTAGGAAGGGGTGAGGATAAGGATCTGGGATGGGACCGGGGGAAGGAATGGTAGCACACCTTAGGAAATAGGCCAGTCTGGGCAAAGACAGGCACCTAGAGAGAAGATACAAAGCATCATGGGCATCCAAAGCCACTATTCTCTCCCCCCATCCTCCTCAGGTCGTTCAGCTTTTCCTCGAAGATTATCTCAATAGCGCTCGAGCCCAGAGATGCTCCTAGCAGCACATTGTTGGTGGGAGCGATCACTTGGGCTCCTGGCAATATGATTCGTACTGCATCTATGATTGATTGGTTAGATGAGATGATTTCACACTTTGATGGGTTTAGGGTGAGTCCTAACTACTCTCCCTTAGATTTCACCAGCTGTAGGTCTTCTAACAGGGACTTCTGTGTCCCTGCCATGGTGCCATCGTCCAGGAATCAGATGTTGAGTTCGCTGGTCAACCTGCTTGTGACCTCTTTAACAGCCATGCAAAAAAGAAAAGGGGCTAGTGGGTCTCCTTGCTGGACACCTTCTGCAGAAACAACTTCATGTTCCCCAAACAGCAGCGTTAATTCCCTACTTTACCCTCGTGAAACGAAAGGGAGTAGACAAGGAAAGCTTGCTCAAACTGCTTCCAGTACCACACCCCTTTTTACCTGGTTGAAGGCATTTTTAAAGTCTAATTTAATTAATGCCATATTTTCTGGGAGGTGCTTAATATAGGCTCGTGCTGCATGAGCTGATGCTTCACAGCCATGAGGAACACCAAAACCTAGTTGATGGGGTCGAAACATCACTGCAGCTTCCGTGCTGATGTTTCTGACAGCTGCCCTGGCAACAAGGCGCCGAAGTGTGTTACCCGCGGCAATGGGTCTGACTCCACCATCTTTCTTCTTAAGGGCACAAAGGGATGCCCTTTCTTCTTTCTGAAGAAGAAAGGTTTAATTGTATCTGGGATCAACCCAGAGAGGCACTGTTGACAAACTTTGTGGCCTCTGACAGTAGTGTCTCGGCAACTTCGCCGAGAACCGGGTTTACCATCTCCTTGAGGTGCTGAGGTCTTACTCCAGTGTGTCCCCCTGCTGAGCCTGGCGGAAATGACATGATGGCTTTGTATACCTCAGACGCTTGGAGGAATAGATGTCCATGTCTGGGACATTTGTGTCCCGAGCAGTGGGTTCCCATGGTACTCTGGGAGGGTGCTTCTCTCTCAGTGAGTCGGCGGTATCGGTATTTCTAGGTGCGATTGTGTTTTCGCTGGTAAGTAACCTAATTGCCCCTACTGTGTTGCCCTCTTCATTTTTTTGGGTCATTTGTGTTCCTAGTTTAAAACTGTCATTGGAACTCTTGGGTCTGCCACGACGGTTTTGGCGTTGAGGAGGGATGGGGATCAAGCTGTCAGCTCTGGGGAAATTATTTATTGCCCTAGTGACTGATGAGGCTAGTGACTTGCCTCCTCTTGCAGGTACGCCTAAGCAAATATTGCCAAACAGGAGCAAATTATGCCATGCTTTGATGGTGACCGCAGGATTAAGATTTGCTGACCGTTCAATCACTTTCCTTAGAAGGTCTGTATATTTCCCTGCTGCAAATGGGCGCGCTGCTTTAGGAATGTGGAGAAAAGTTCTGGTGGTGGATGCTTTGATGGCCCTCAGGAGGTTATCTGATGACACGAAGTTTACTGGGATGCGTGGGGGTGCCTGAGGGACCTGCAGACCTTTTTTCTCTACAGGTAGCATCCATGAACCCTCACAGCCGTTGTGTTGGCATAGAGTTCCATCGTTTCTAAGGCCGTGAGATTCGTCACACACCTGACACGTTCCTCCGAGTCATATGTTGTTGTAAATGACCAAAAGGGTAAGACTAATTATTCTAACACGAATCTTCTCCATATTTCTTATGTTTTTCTTCACTGTCGAGAAAAGTTGAAAAATTACCTTCAAAAATTCATTTTCCTCACTATATTTATGGTCTGATGCCTAGGGAAGCATTTCACAAGGCACTCCTTACTTCTTCAAAGATTAATTCTCCATACTCTGCCAAGGCTTATATTCGCTTTGAGTGAGATGATACAGAACATGATTGAGATGAACAAATGGATCAATGGGTATAGATCGGCTATTGCGTGTTCTATGTTCTTGCTTCTACTTTTTTTGTGTTTGATCGGGGTATTGAAGTGGGTAGAATGTAATTATGTGTTAATTGGCTGTTGATAGTTGGTTTTGACTTTTTGAAGTGTAGGGCCTCGCTGATGTCGAGTCTCCTGTTGTCGTTGTATCTGTCGATAATTTGTGTGTTGCTTGTTAAGATTTCTCTGGTGATGGTCTGGTTGTGTGAGGGGATTATATGCTCCTTGATGGAGCCCTGTTGTTTGTGCATTGTTAATCCCCTAGAGAGAGACGTTGTTGTCTTGCCTATACTGAGATCTTTGGGGCTGAGAGTCCCCAAGTGGGCAATGCATAGACGACGTTGGTCTCTTTCAAGGCGTTCTGTTTGGTGTCTGGAAAGTTCTTTATAAATAGGTTTGCCGTTTGTATGTTTTTCTAGTAAATTGTTAATTATATCAGGGGCCGACCGGGAGCCGGTCGGCCGAGCGGACAGCACGCTGGACTTGTGATCTTGTGGTCCTGGGTTCGATCCCAGGCGCCGGCGAGAAACAATGGGCAGAGTTTCTTTCACCCTATGCCCCTGTTACCTAGCAGTAAAATAGGTACCTGGGTGTTAGTCAGCTGTCACGGGCTGCTTCCTGGGGGTGGAGGCCTGGTCGAGGACCGGGCCGCGGGGACACTAAAGCCCCGAAATCATCTCAAGATAACCTCAAGATTTGTGTTTGTGGGGACAACGTTCTTATAAATAATATCTTTTAGGACACTTTCCTCCGTTTTATGAACAGTCGAAAAGAAAATCCTGTAAAACACACTAATAACAGAGAGTTGTTAGTTGATTCTTCAGAGGTTGCATGGCGTTTGGAGACTTCAGGCAAAAAAGCACAAGGCACATAAGGAGTCAGCAGGCAGTTGAGTTGCTTGGTAAGTCTGTATATGGGTGTGGGTGTCTGGCTGATGATTTGCCGAAGAGGGTTTTCAGGTTTGTGGGTCTTGACATTCCCATATGCATAACCAGGTTTGTATTCCCCGGTAATCTTTGACAGGTGGAGTCCAGAATTCTTGGCATTCACAGTTTCAATCAATCTGTTTATCTTCGTTTTCAATTCGGCTTTAGTGTCCCTCGTGACACTTTGGAATTTATTTTGGCGGAGAGGATGAGGTTCATTTTTGCTAGATATTCGTCTTTTTTTTTAAGAATAATGTATATTGGCGACTTGTCACCTCTCCTGACGACTATCTCCTTATTTTCAGGAAGGCCCTTAGCTTCTGCTCTGAGCTCAGGGAACAGTATTGTGCTTCTGTAGTTACCTCGAATATTTCCTTCTTGGTTCTCCGTGAGATTGATTCAGCAAAGTTTAAGAAGCCATTTCTAGGTCGAGGAATCGCCATAGGTCCTCCGAATAATGTTGTCAGTTTCTTGAGGATCCTGGTTTCGGTGCTGTGGCGATGTCAATCTGCAAGAATGTCGAGGTTTCGGTCGATTCGAGTACGGAGGTCTTCACCGATGTTGGTGTGTCTCCATTGGTCTGTAGCATGAAGTAGTTGCGCTATGTTATCATTAATCTCTGCCTTGTGTATCTGATTTAGAATCAGATATTGACGATATTTTATCGTGAAAGCTTGATATCTTTCTGCTGGGTCGTGCATTCTAATACTGGCATATTTTGGTAGCAGTCATTCTTGTGAACATATGCTGTTGAAAATGACCGAAAGGGGAAAGATTAATCATTCTAACACGAATCTTCTCAATATTTCTTATATATCTTCAATGTCGAGGGAAGTCGACATTAAATTAATTAACTCTCCAAACTTTATTTTCACACTATATATATTGTCGGACGTCTAGGGAAGCGTTTCGCAAGGCACTCCATACATTTTCAAAGACAAATTTTCCGTACTCTGCTAAAACCTATATTCGCTTTGGGTGAGGTGATACAGGACATGATTGAGATGTACAAAGGTATAATGTTTATTATATATAATATAGAAGAGATATATAAAGATATTTAAGAGATATAATATGGAAGAATATATAATATATATATATATATATATATATATATATATATATATATATATATATATATATATATATATATATATATATATATATATATATATATATATATATATGAATGAAAACTCACACCCCAGAAGTGACTCGAACCCATACTCCCAGAAGCAACGCAACTGGTAACTACAGGGCGCCTTAATCCGCTTGACCATCACGGCCGTCAAAAGGAAGTGATAGCCGAGGCTATTTGAGCCACTTCCCCGACGGCAACTCGGATGGTAATCTTGGGCATAGCATTTCACCAAATCACCTCATTCTTTGGGGCACACGTGAGGAACACAAAAGCGAACAAGCCTGAATGGTCCCCAGGACTATATGCGAATGAAAACTCACACCCCAGAAGTGACTCGAACCCATACTCCCAGAAGCAACGCAACTGGTAACTACAGGGCGCCTTAATCCGCTTGACCATCACGGCCGTCAAAAGGAAGTGATAGCCGAGGCTATTTGAGCCACTTCCCCGACGGCAACTCGGATGGTAATCTTGGGCATAGCATTTCACCAAATCACCTCATTCTTTGGGGCACACGTGAGGAACACAAATGCGAACAAGCCTGAATGGTCCCCAGGACTATATGCGAATGAAAACTCACACCCCAGAAGTGACTCGAACCCATACTCCCAGAAGCAACGCAACTGGTAACTACAGGGCGCCTTAATCCGCTTGACCATCACGGCCGTCAAAAGGAAGTGATAGCCGAGGCTATTTGAGCCACTTCCCCGACGGCAACTCGGATGGTAATCTTGGGCATAGCATTACACCAAATCACCTCATTCTTTGAATGAGGTGATTTGATGAGGTGATGATGAGGTGATGAGGACAATCACAAAGAATGAGGTGATTTGGTGAAATGCTATGCCCAAGATTACCATCCGAGTTGCCGTCGGGGAAGTGGCTCAAATAGCCTCGGCTATCACTTCCTTTTGACGGCCGTGATGGTCAAGCGGATTAAGGCGCCCTTTAGTTACCAGTTGCGTTGCTTCTGGGAGTATGGGTTCGAGTCACTTCTGGGGTGTGAGTTTTCATTCGCATATAGTCCTGGGGACCATTCAGGCTTGTTCGCATTTGTGTTCCTCACGTGTGCCCCAAAGAATGAGGTGATTTGGTGAAATGCTATGCCCAAGATTACCATCCGAGTTGCCGTCGGGGAAGTGGCTCAAATAGCCTCGGCTATCACTTCCTTTTGACGGCCGTGATGGTCAAGCGGATTAAGGCGCCCTGTAGTTACCAGTTGCGTTGCTTCTGGGAGTATGGGTTCGAGTCACTTCTGGGGTGTGAGTTTTCATTCGCATATAGTCCTGGGGACCATTCAGGCTTGTTCGCATTTGTGTTCCTCACGTGTGCCCCAAAGAATGAGGTGATTTGGTGAAATGCTATGCCCAAGATTACCATCCGAGTT